>NW_028274820.1:27590668-27891577 GCF_037043125.1 Eumetopias jubatus
ATATATGAAGAAATGTTTTCATATTATTGTAGTAATGAAGGCAAAAGAGAATTGTGGCTTGGGTCAAGGTGGAGCCCCTGGAGATGAAGACATGTGAATGATGCAGCATATATTCAGGGAAAAAAATCCATCTCTTGGAGTTTGTTTGGATATAGACAGGGAGACACAAAATAGGTAAAAACTAACTTTCTGGATTCTGGTTTGAGTAAACCAGATTAACGTGCCTTTTATGGAGGAGAAGACTGAAGGGAGGGAAGGGATTGCTGTTTAATTTTGGATACGTTCGATTTAGATGATGACAGCACATCCAAGCAGTTATGTCAACTAGACAGTTAAGCTCTTGCCTTTGTACCTCCATCCAGTACTTCAGTTCCTTCCTGTTTAGCTGCCATGCCGAAGTTCCAGCCAAGTTCACCTGTAAGTTTTAGCAATGAAAAGATGCTGAAGCCCTCAAAGCTGAGAAGAGTGTTGTAATGCATTAGAGTGACATTAATACAGAGAAAGCTTTGTTTTTCCCTGTTACTTTGGATCACAGTTAAGATATAATTGATGGAGGCAGCAAATAAAAAAGGAATGGAGAAAATGAGAGAATACAAATGGGACATTGACTGTGAATGCCGATGATCTATGCTCAGACTCTCTGTTTGTTTATTTTAGGATGACTCATTACACTTAGTGATTATGAGTGGATCTGGGAAATGCAGATAGTTATGACTAAGAAGGAAAGAGGCTAATAAAGAATAATGCTTTAGATCTTTTTGTTGACTTTACTTCTGGGTACATGTAAAGACACCCAGAAAACTTCCCCCAGCTCCCCTCCAGGTTTTCTTTTTCCCTTCCTTTTCCTCTTTTCATTATCTTCTCTTTTATAACTTTTACTCATCTTTTTCCTCCTTAGCTCTCCCATTTCCAACTGGAAATTTCAGCTTATAAAGGGACATTATGGGGGCTAGTAACATGGGAAAATATTACACTTTTTGTCTTTTTTTAGTTTTGGGTGGGTAAAATAGTATCACCTTCATATTTTTGTGTCATCAACTCTGTTTTTATGTTAATAACATCTTTTGTCTTTTTTTTTTTTTAGATTTTATTTATCCTACAGAGAGAGCAAGAGAGTATACACAGGGGGAGCAGTAGAGAGAGAGGGAGAAGCCGACTCCCTGCTGAGCAGAGAGCCCAATGAGGGCCTCAGTACCAGGACCCTAGGATCATGATCTGAGCCAAAGGCAGATGCTTAATCATCTGAGCCACCCAGGAGCCCCTTATGTTAATAATATTATATGAGAAGTCAAATAGATGGAATACACATGTCAGGAAAAAAATGCCTCAACTCTTCCTAAGTGTCTGAATTTTACTCAAACTGAGTATAAAAAAGCAAAAATTTGCCAAAGGCAAGATTGCTGGGAGATTTTTTTTGAAAAGAAAAATCATTGTAGATTATAAAAGACAATAGAAATCTTATAGCTACCACTGACTCCAATTCAGAAAATAAGTAAATCAAGTTTTCCTAGACAGCATTTAGCAGATCTGTTGTGCTAACCATGTAACTATTGTCTACATAATTTTAAGGGGGTTCTGTAGTATAGCAGATTTAAAGAACATGCCATACCATGCTCTCTCATGGAGCTTCAAAATACACACAATCATCCAAAGGTCCTTGAAAACTCTGCAACAAAGTGACCTGTATAAAGTATCCCAGCATCTCTAAAAGTTTATTCAAGTCCCATTTTGTTTTCATTACAGCTTTAAAGTGTCCTGCAGAATAGTGTTCCATGAGAGATCAGTTTGGGTAAAGCTTACCTAAGTCATTGAAGAAATATTTCCATTTTAAGAAATATACATAGTAAGAGCTTCCATGAGTTCATGAACGAGAAGGTTTTGCTTAGAACCTAAACTATCTGACTGAAACATCAATCTTATTTTCCTCATTCTTACTCTCTTAACCTGAAGGACCTGAGCATTTCCTCTCAGAATAACTCTTCAAACAATCAAAGTGCAGCTTTTCTTCTCTCCTCTAAAGATCCTTTATCACTTTTATCATGCCATAGTGTCAAATTTTTATTATTTTTCTTTTATAGGCTATAAAGTCTTTGTCTTAGGGTATAGTCCTATATTCTGAATTATCACTGCATTTGAATTTTAGCCACTTGAAAAAAATCAGAGTCCTGAAACCTGGACAATATCTTTGTAAAGCTTCAAAAACATATGAAAAACATATGAAAATTCATCTGCCTTTTCCCCACCTCATTTCATTGCACCATGTTCCCCAAGTTGATTTTTCTCAGTGAAGAAAAGTCATCAAATAAAAACCTTTTGCTAATTGAGTAACAATATTGTGAAACTTCTTGATGCACATCAGATGGCATATTTGCACATATGTAATGAGTAGACCATTGTTGCCTCAGAATAATTTTGCAATAATTGATACGATCCTTTCCCCCTCAGTGTTATGATATCAATTCTTTGTGGAAAAAACTCAGATCGGAAAACATTCACAGACATAAACAAAACTGTATCAGGCTGTATGAAGTAAACACCTGAATCCATTAGCTACAATCTAGTTCTCCATTTTTATTTTTAATAACCGCATTTACAAATATGAAGGTATAAACTCTTCAGAGTGAATAACTCCTCTCTTTTCCAGCTGCATGCCCCAATGTATGAAATACAATAGACCATTGAAAAATAGTCCCACTTACTAATTCAAATCTAAATAATGTAATTAAATATTAAACCCTAAAATTCTTAAACCTTGCTGAGAGTTGCCTAATTTTAACAAAAATTGCATTTCTCTGTGTAATACTGATAAACCTTCAAAAAGAGGGTGGATTATAGAATATTAATAATTGTAAAATATTTATAGAGTATCATTACAGGTGAAGCACTGTGCAAAATAAAGAATATACAAATATTAATAGCAAGACATTGCTGATGTCTCTGAGCAGCTCAAACTGAGTGGAAGCAGTTTGTTAACATTAGAAACAAAGCAGAATAAAACAAAACAAAATAAATCTCATGCAGTCATAGGCAGACTCTGATAACTAGTGGAAGGAATCATCAGCAAACCCAGCCTAGAGCTGAAGAAGTAATGATTTCTAGATAAAAGATGTTGACGATGGATTCACAAGGGAAATTATGTGACATTTGAAGGTTGGGGTTATTAAAGAGAAGCCTGGTATTCACAGGGACTGTTTGAACACAGGCATGAAATTTATTCTTTTTTAAAGATTTTATTTATGTATCCGGGGCGGGGGGGGGGCACAAGCAGGGGGAGGAGTAGGTAGAGGGAAAGGAAGGCTCCCCGCTGAGCAAGGAGCTCACTGGTGGACTCGATCCCAGGACCCTGGGATCTTGACTCGAGCCAAAGGCAGAGGCTTAACTGACTGGGCCACCCAGGTATCCCATGGCATGAAGTTTAAAAGTGAAGACATTTACAGTGGGAAATAAAATAATGAAAATAAAGTGATGGGTGTTCAGGAGTATTTGAGAGAAATAAGGGCCCAAAGTCAGTTTGGAATTAGCTAATATGTCAGATTGATAGGTTTTGTTTTGTTTTGATGTTGTTCTCTACCTTTTTAAAAGCATAAAATAACATGTATAATCTATACTCACACACTTCTTTTGAATTATTTCCTTTGCCCAGTATTTTCTGTCTTGCTTAGATGTGCTTCAGGCAATAACATATTCTTCATAGGACTGTAAACTTTAACCAAATTACTACAAATATTCTTTTTAATTTCACTCTCCTAAGCAACACATGCAATTGAGATATTTGTAAATATAAGGAACCAAATAGACAGATAAACAGCTAGATATAGACTGTGTAGAATAAGACTTTCAATCTGGATTTTACATGAAAGGGTTGCAATTTGGTAAAATGACGTAGAAAGCACTTTTAGGGTTGTATAGATTAAGGATGGTGTCTGTGTTGGAAAATAACGAAATAGAATAGCAATGAACCTTCTGGACTAAAACACTGAGGAAATGCAAACTAAGATGATTCTATTCAGGACATTGACAAATGGCATAATTAAAGCATTACAATTTATAAGAGTAAGTAAATAAACTATAATAAAAAACCAACAAAAATATTGTCCAAGTTTTATTTATTAGACCCAGATATTTACCTAGCTTGCTCTTTCACGCCTGTTCAAATACCATCTCTTAGAGAAGCTGTCCTGGAGTATTCTACTTAAAATAGCTGAATATAGGTTTAGAATGGAATGGAGTTCTTAGAAAAGAGAAAAAAAATAAAAATTTAGAAAAACCAGCAATATATGTATTTGAAATACTCTTTGATACTACTACCAGAAATACTGCTACCAGAACTGAATAAATACATATATTCTGCTTAGATAATAATCATTAGGAAGATCAGATACTACCAGGGGCTCTAGAGTTAGATATATTAATCATCACTTGAGATAGGTATCTATGCTAGAAAATTAATAGTGCAACTTTTTTGGGGAAGAGACAATATAACTTGAAATAATCAATAGTGTTACAGAGCTCTGTTTGGTTAGATTAATTGATAATTTTTTCTTCCAAACTTGCTTTCCATTTGAATTAGGTGAGTCTGTTGGACTCACATTTATTCTGAATTTAATGCATATTTTAAAAGGTATATTGAGTGATTAATTGATTAATTGACTCATTTACAATTACTTTTGTGATATATAGTGATATGGTAAAGGAATTTAGATGATCCTTCATGACAATGTTTTATATTATTTATATTAGCAAGTTATATCACAGTACCATCCTAGCAAATATGAAAATGACTAAATAATTGTATGTTATGGTGGGAGAAATCAAAGTGTGTAGAGATTAATGGTTTAGTGAAGACCACTGATAATGCCATGGATAGAAGTTGGAAAAAAAGAATGATTATTTGTCTTAGTTTTAGTATTTCTTGCAACAAAGTACATGTAATTTCTGTCAGTGAGATCATTGTTGTTTTCTGCATTAAGCAGAGCAGATTCAAACATGTCCATATAGATAACTATAATAAGAGAAAGGAAGCATGTTGATAAAATATTTTATTATTATTAATAATAATAATATAACCATGGTTATAAAAATAGCAACTTTATTTACAGAAACTTTATATACAAGTCATAACCACAGTGTTCCCTTTTTGGGTAAGCATCCAGCTATACCACTAAACAGGCAGCTTATCAATTTCCTATTTACACCAAGACAAACAGTCATAACATCCATAGTATTCCATTTTCAGTTTCCTAAAGACAGAAACTTTCTGTGCAAATGGAAATGAACCTACTTAAAATTACACTGTCAAGATTTTTGGGACCAGAAAATTTTAACTTTTTTTTTTTTGTATTAGTAAGTTCTTAGTACGAAACTCAGTTGAACATTGAAAGAGAACTTCTTTTGGAACTTTATTTTGAAAAGTATTTACGCAAAGACTATGTCTTTTTATTCAAGTTAACCTTATCATTCAAATGAGTTTGTCTATAAATACAGGATATAATTAAAAGTTATCTTTGGAAACTTAGTAAATCAATTTGAAGTTTTTATAGTGTGAGAGTTTATTAAAACTCTTTACCTCATGATTTCTATATTGCAATACTAGTATTTCTTTTAAAAAAGAAAGAAAATATTTAGAAACAACAAAATGTCTGACAACAATTTCTCACTTCTTGACAGTGCTTTTTTTTTTCCAAGAGAATGTTGTGGCTATAACATTCACTTTGTATAGTACCATTGGTACCAACAAGAAATATTCACAGGAATAAGTGAAATACAATTTTGCTATCACATGCCATTATTGTTATTTTTCTTGCCTTCCAGTGTCTCATATTTCCCATAGTTTGAAACACTTAGATAGCAAGCAAGAGCTTGTTAATACTAGAGATTGACTCAATATAAACCATTTTACTGAGGACCTGCCCACAGCAAATAGGTAAAACTCATTACATATTTTACAATAAAATTAAAGAAGTATACAAAAGGACTATCATCCCTTCTGCACGGCAGAGGCATTATGACAAATATTTTAATTTTACATTACTATTCCTGGCAGACATAAGAAAATGTCCACAATTACAACAGCACATAACCATTATTCGAACAGCCCAAACAAAAATAACATTGAAAACTTCTAATTTAAAAGATCTTTTTGTCCATTACTCAAAATACAATGGAGTTTGGCTTAGTTGGATTTTTCATTTTTTGATTAAGAAAAGAATACCCAGGAAATAGTATCTTTCGCCAGAGAAAAATGACATGATTATTCATTGTCCTACCACCTAAAATCACATGAATCTTGTTCATCTTGCTTTTATTGTCAATTCTACTGATCTCCCCTTATTACAAAGGGAACTTCTCAAAGCTAGCACTGCTTTGTGCACCATGTCTGATGTTTTATTGGTGGTATGTTTTCACCCTTTAATAAAATGGAAAACATTGAGTTCAAAATATCTAAAAAGTTAGCTGCATCTTGTGTCTAGGTAATCCCTCTCTCTCTTTTCATGGAAATTTAGAGGAAAAGACAAGAAAGAAAATCTTAAAATGTGAGTATTTAGACATATTAGAATTTCATAAATATTTTACAAACATCATTAACATATGATTTAATCAAATTTTGCCAGTTCATCAAGAAAAAACTGAAAAATTATTTAATTTTGGGACAATATACCTTTGAAATTCCTAGTGTTTTAATTAAAATGATATATCCCATAAGGAAAGAAAAATAGAAAGAAGATGATGTGGACTGACGACTTTTCGGATCTCTCTTTGCTTTCACTGTTTCTTGATACCAGAACATCTTATTACAATATGTTCAATTTGTATGGCACAATTTGGATAGATATTTCTGGGTTTGCATAGGTATTTCTGGATTTGCTGTCCTGTACTCTGTGGACTAAGCTTTCAAGTAAATTTAAGAGCATTTTACTCAAGATTGAACTGTGTCCTATGAAGCTTTGAGAGCATTGTTAGGATCTCTAGCCTTAATTGATGTCAGTCAAGAGAAACAAATTAGAGAAATGGGGATACTGGTTTGGAATCACTCAAATAATTATTTTTAAATTTGTACAGGGTGATTTTGTGAAAATTCACAGCCTATCCTATTAGAATTTTTTGTCTCATTTCTTGACAGATACAGGGTTTTTAGTTAGTCATGCCAAATACAATAATAAATATGATAATTTGGTATTATGAGACAGAATACAAAATTTGAATACATATTCCCCCATGGCATTTGAAAGATTTATGTAAAATGAAATAAGATAAAATGAAGAAATTTTCACAAAATATTTCACTCTGCAGATTTAACTCCCCTTTAAAAAATAATTGAATTCAGAGTTTAGACAAGCTAGTTCCTTTCATTTCCGTTTTTTTTTTCCCTTCACTTGAGTAAAGTCTCATTAGGCGAAAAAACTTTCAGGTTGAGAAATGTATCCTGATTTTTTTTTCTTCAACATATACTTTAATTCATAGTTTGATGAAAGTCCATTTACGAATCTTTGGGGACATATGGAAGTTTTCCTCTGAAATAATTTTTAAAAATTTAAAGACGATGACCTCAAGCCAATCACAGCAGCAAGTCTTAGAATTAACCTACTTAAATACTTTTTTAAGCTTCAATTAGACAATTACCTAAGAATAATAAAGAAAATACTTCAGGAAAGTAGATCTAAAAATATCTTACATAAATAAGGGTCCCTAAATTTGAAGGAAAGAAATAATACTGATACACATATTACCCTCTTCCCTTTAAGAATTAGAAACTACAAGATGACTAGAATGTTAAATCTATTTAAACACCTAGATTAGGTGTTACTTAACTTTGTGGGTCATGACCACACCTTAAATGCCAACCAGTAGAAGTCATCTGCAGATTACATATAGAGAATGAGCTGGTCATTTCTCTCTTGCACCTTTCCTTAAAATTTCTACGGGTCTTTAAAAATTTCTGTTTTTCTCTTAAGGAAAAACTACAAGTACACACTTTCAGGATATTTAGAGGTTACATTAGATATACCGTGATTTGAACTCTAGTGCATGCACATGTGTACCAAGGTCTGCATAGATGGGCACATAATTTTGTAGAAAATATGTAGACCAGTATTAGAGGATACACAGTGAGGAGAAATGAATGAAATATAATGTATGGCATATGAAAGGTAATATAATTTAATACAGAGTTACAACTTAAGGACAAAGGCATAAATTGTCTTTGTGAGGTTAAAATAATGTTTAACTTATGGTTTATTCATAAACTAACTTTGGAAAGCAGCGTAGAGATTAATTGAACTTTTCCATTAAATCTTTTATCATCCAGCAATTATACCTTTGCAATTTTTAATCCATTCAAGTATCTTCAGGAGATATGTTACTACACTTGCATGTACCTTAATTCACTTCAACATTTACAAAATAACACTGACAAACAAAACAACAGAAAACACCCATAAATATTAATGAGTATCTTAACAAACATGACACTCAAGTAGTTGTCTTAGGATTGCTTTAAGTGACGTTTTAATTCCATGTTCTCTGAAATCTTCATGTAAAAGAGAATTCTATTGATGGAAGATTCAGACACAGTTACATCAGCTATGACTGTGGTATCTTATACGTTAATATAATTTTGTGTATCCATTTTGCATAATATGCTACTCGGACAAAAATGCCAGGACGATTTGGAATGGCACATCCACGACCAGGAACAATGACACCAAGAACCATTCTCATTTTATGTTGTTCACAAACAAGTGGGCCACCATAATCTCCCTAGGAAGAAGACATGCAACAGTAACGACAACAAAAATGTATTATTTTAGAAACAAAATTAATAATTCATTAATATTTCCTATACAGATTTATATCTCAAATATGCACATATACAAAAAAAAGACAATAGCTGCAACTGAGATATGAAGACATAAATAGATGTACTAGGCCATTGGTCATCTTTCTATTGAATTACCCAAGTCAGACTGAGAGAAGTACAAAAGTTAAAAGTGTTCTATCTTGTGGAGTATTCATTTAAGAATGACGTGTCTAGGGGCACCTGGGCGCCTCTTGATTGCAGCTCAGGTTGTGATCTCAGGGTCATGGGATCAAGCCCCACGTCAGGCTCCACACTCATCATGGAGTAGGCTTGTCCCTCTCCCTCTGCTCATCCCTCTGCTGGCACACACGCTCTCTCTCTCAAATAAATAAATTAATTAATTAAATATTTAAAATGTATTTAAAAAGAATGACTTGTCTTATACAAAATATTCACTCATCTTTTAAAATGGTTTGTCTTTGTTGAATACAGATTAATTAACACAAAACAACTGATAGCTATTTAGAAGGTAGACTTTATATTTACTTTTATTTTCTTCTGATGTTCAAAATATGTTCAATATAGAAAATTTAGAAAATGTAAAAAATACAAGAACTTTTGTACTCTACCTATAATCATACAGTTTTAATGATTAAACTGCTTTAAAATTTCCCTTATTTCTAAAGCTTTTTACTTTCCTTCCTTCAATCTTGTCCCCAGAAAGATTTTAGAAAATTAAATATACATCATAATTGATAAAACAATTCTATTTACTGTTTGAAAATTATGTTCTGGGGCATAAAGAAAGAATATTCCTGCATTTACTACTGTATTTGTAGTTAATATAGTTATATTTATATATTTTTTATATCTCATATCCCCCCTTTGTAGAAGGTAGCCTCTAATTTCATGGCATTTTTTAGATGGTTGCCCTGTTTTATCATCAGACACAGATAGATGATAGATGAAAGATGAATAGATTGATATATTGATTTGTGTGTATATTTTTATAAACATGTATATATTATTTCATATTATTATGTATAATTATTACAAATATGCTGCATCATTTTCATGCACTATGTAGCCTTCTAAGATTGCAATGACTGGCTTTTGGCATCCTTGTGTGAAGAAGAGTGTTTGAGACTACCTTAATTTTCTCTTAATAGTGATGTGATGAGATAAAATGAAACTACTAAGGAATTTAGTTCTGTAACAAGTGTAAAGAAGAGTGCTATCAGCATTGTATGATGGGGAATATCAGGATGGGGGTGAAGCAGGAGATAAGACAGTAGGGAAAATAGGTTATTCTAAGAGACATATAAACTATGCCACATGAGTTAATAAATCTGATTTTTTAAAAATGCACCAGTGATTACTGATACAAACTCTTCAAAGCAATTCACTTTGGCAGACTTTCACCAAATGTGATCCCATTGCTATTATACAAACATTTGGGAGGTTTTCTTCAAGTGTTTAGATTTCAGTGGCTTCAGGGACTATATTACCTTGTTTTAAATATAAGTGATATTAAAAAAACATTCTGGAGGATAAATGCATTTTTGAGAAATGGCAGAATCAATTTAAAATTGCCCTTCAAAATGGATAAAAATAACAAATATATGATAATGTAATAAATAATTGAATGCAAAAGTTAGGAATCTAACAATGTATAAATGATAAATCAGATCACAGGTAATTCCTGATGAGCGGTGGTTGAGGCATTTTTAGTAATGACAGTAGGGCTGGATAAGTGCATAGATTCTTAAATGATCTTGAAGATTGGGTTGAGCTCAAAACTTTGTGTTTTAAAGGACTCTTAGTGTAAGTAGGTAGCTAAGTAAGAAATAAATAAATAAATAAATAAATAGTAAATAAATAAATAAATCTCTCTTTCTCCTAGCAGATTTTCAGCTCTAATAATGAACAAAGTAATACTATTTACTAGGAAAACATCAAATTTGAAAGTGGTTATAAATGCATAACTTGTTTCTAACTATATCATTTTAAAGCAGTTGTTTAAACTCTTTAACTTATGAAACATATTTTTTTCAGGAATGGTATCTCAGACCAATATATATAGCACATGCATGGAAATACATATTTATGCCCCATATTTATTTTCCTACATGTCAAAAGATATTTCACTATTTATTGATTTCATTCCATGCCTTACCTCACATAGTATTCCCCAACTCCAAAGCTCCTAGGCTTGGAGACGGTGTCTCTTATATTCAAAATACATCTAAACACTCCAATCAAAAGACATAAGGTGACAGAATGGATAAAAAAGCAAAACCCATGTATATGCTGCTTAGAAGAGAATCATTTCAGACCTAAAGACATATGCAGATTGGAAGTAAAGGGATGGAAAAACATTTATCATGCAAATGGAAGTGAAAAGAAAGCCAGGGGTAACGATACTTATTTCATACAAAATAGACTTTAAAACAAAGACTGTAACAAGAGATAAAGAAGGACACTATATAATCATACAGGGAATAATCCAACAAGAAGATATAACAATTGTAAATATTTATGTACCCAACATGGGAGCACCCTGATACATAAAGCAGCTAATAACAAACATAAAGGAAGTAATGGATAATAATGCAATAATAGTAGGAAAACTTTAAGACCCCACTTACATCAATGGATAAATCATCCAAACAGAAAATCAAAAAAGAAACAGTGACTTTGAATGATACAATGGACCAGATGGATTTTACAGATATATTCAGAACATTCCATCCTAAAACAGCAGAATACACTTTCTTTTCAATTACACGTGACATTCTCCAGAACAGATCACATTTAAGGCCACAAGACAAGTCTCAACAAATTCAAAAAGATCAAAGTTGTACCATGCATCTATTCCAACAGCAACGCTATGAAACTAGAAATCAACCACAAGAAAAAAATCTGGAAAGACCACAGATATATTTAGGTTAAATAACATGCTACTAAACAATGGATGGGTCAACCAAGAAATCAAAGAGAAAATAAAAAAATACATGGAGACAAATGAATATGAAAACCCAATGGTCTAAAATCTTTGGGATGCAAGAAAAGCTGTTCTAAAAGGGAAATTTATAGCCATACAGGCCTACCTCACAAAAAGAAAAATCTCAAATAAACAACCTAACCTTACACCTAAAGGAGCTATAAAAAGAATAAACAAAACCCCAACCCAGGGAATAATAAAGATTAGAACAGAAATAAACAAAAGAAACTAAACACACACACACACACACACACACACACACACACACAAAACAATAGAACAGATCAATGAAACTAGAAGCTGGCTCTTTGAAAAGATGAACAAAATTAATAAACCTTTAGCCAGAATCATCATAGAGAGAGACAGAGAGACAGAGAAAGATAGAAAGAGGAATCAAATAAAATCAGAAATGAAGAGCAGAAATAACATCTGACACTACAGAAATACAATTATAAGAGATTATGAAAAATTATATGCCAACAAATTTGACAACCTGGAAGAAATGGATAAATTCCTAGAAACATATAACTTCCCAAAACTGAATCAGGAAGAAATAGAAAATTTGAAAACAGACCAATTACCACCAATGAAATTAAATCAGTAGTTAAAAAAAAACAAACAAAAAAAACCTCCCAACAAATAAAAGTCCAGGACCAAAAGACTTCACAGGTGAATCCTACCAAAGATTTAAAAAAGAATTAATACTTATTTTCAAATAATTCCAACAAATAGAAGAGGAAGAAAAGCTTTCAAATTCATTCTATGAAGTCACCATTACCTTGATATCAAAACCAAATAAAGACACTACAGAAAAGGAGAACTACAGGCCAATATCTCTGATGAACATAGATGCAGAAATCCTCAACAAAATATTAGCAAACCAATCCAACAATACATTTAAAAATCATTCACCATGACCAACTGAGATTTATTCCTAGGATATAAGGGTGGTTCAACATTTGCAAATCAATCAACATGATACATCATATGAACAAGAGAATGGATAAAAACCATATGATTATTTCAATAGATACAGAGAAAACATTTGACAAAGTACAACATCTATTCATGATAAAAACCCTCAACCAAGTGGGTTTGGAGGGAACCTACCTCAACCTCATATAGGACATCTATGAAAAATCCATAGCTAATATCACCCTCAATGGGGAAAAACTGAGAGCTTCTCTTATATTGTCAGGAACGAGACAAGGATGTCCACTCTCACCAATGTTATTTAAAATACTACTGGAAGTCCTAGCTACAGCAATCAAACACCAAAAAGAAGAAGGAAGAAGTCAAACGTACACTATTTGCAGATGACATGATACTCTAAATAGAAAACCCTAAAGACTCCACCAAAAAACTACTAGACCTGAAAAATGAATTCAGTGAAGTCACAGGATACAAAATCAATGTATGGAAATCTATTGCATTTCCATATACAAATTATGAAGTAGTAGAAAGAGAAATTAAGAAAACAATCCCATTTACAATTTCACCAAATATAATAAAAGTAATAAACTTAACCAATGTAGTGAAAGACCTGTGTTCTGAAAACTATAAAACAATGATGAAAGAAATAGAAGATGACACAAAGAAATGGAAAGATAGTCCATGTTTACAGACTGAGAGAACAAATATTGTTAAAATGTCCATGCTACACAGAGCATTCTACAGATTTAATGCAATCTCTATCAAAATATCAACAGCATTTTTTCACAGGACTAGAAAAAACAACCCTAAAATTTGTATGGAACCACAAAACACCCCGAATAGCCAAAGCAATTGAAAGAGAAGAACAAAACTGGAGGTATCACAATCCTAGATTTTAAGATATACTAGAAAGCTGTCATAATCAAAACTGTATGGTACTGGCAAAAAATAGACACATAGATCAATGGAACAGAATAGAAAATCCAGAAATAAACCCACAATTATATAGTCAATTAATCTTCAACAAAGGAGGAAAGAAGATGCAATGGGAAAACGACAGTCTCTTCAACAAATGGTGTTGGGAACACTGGATAACTATGTGGAAAAGAATGAAACTGGACCACTTTCTTACACCATACACAAAAATAAATTCAAAATGGATTAAGGACATAAATGTGAGACTTGAAACCATAAAAATCATAGAAGAGAGCACAGACAGTAATTTCTCTGAAATAAGCCATAGCAATAATTTTTCTAGATATGTCTCTTGAGGTAAGGGAAACAAAAGCAAAAATAAACTACTGGGACTACATCAAACATCAAAATGAAAAGTTTCTGCACAGTGAAGGAAACAGTCAACAAACTAAAAGGCTATCTAATGAATGGGAGAAGATATTTGTAAATGACATATCTGATGAAGGGTTAACATGCAAGATATATAAAGCTTATATAAGTCAACACCCAAAAAATGAATAATTTTCCAATTGAAAAATGGTCAAAAGATATGAACAAATATTTCTTCAAAAATACACAGATGGCCAACAGACACATGAAAAGATTCTCAACATCACTCATCATCAGGGAAATGCAAATCAAAACCACAATGAGATATCATCTCATACCTGTTATAATGACTAAAATTAAAAACACTAGAAACAGCAAGTATTGGCCAGGGTGTGGAAAAATAAGGAACCCTCTTGCGCTATCAACAAGAATGCAAACTGGTACAACTACTGTGGAAGACAGTATGATGGAGTTTCCTCAAAAAATTAAAAATAGAACTACTGTATAATCCAGTAATTCCACTACTGGGTATTCAACCAAGAAATATAAAAACACTAATTCAAAAAGATATGTCCCCTATGTTTACTGCAGCATTATTTACAATAGCTAAATTATGGAAGCAGCTCAAGTGTCCATCAATAGATGAAAGGATAAAGATCTGATATGTAGACACACACACACACACACACACACACACTCACACACACACAGGAATCTCACTCAGCCTTACAAAGAATGAAATCTTGCCATTTGCAGCAACATGGATGAATCTAGAGAGTATAATGCTAGTGAAATAAGTCAGTCAGAGAAAGACAAATACCATATGATTTCACTCATATGTGGAATTTGGAAAACAAAACAAAGAAAAAAAGACAAACCAAAAAAATAGAATCTTAACAATAGAGAACATACTGATGGTTACCAGAGGGGAGGTGGGTGGGAGGATGGGCGAAATAGGTGAAGGGGGTTGAGAGTATATGATGAGCATTGAGTAATGTATAGAATTTTTGAATCACTATACTGTATAGCATAAACTGATATAATACTTTATGTTAACCACACTGGAATTAAAATTTTTAATAAAAATATTCTCAACTTGGGCGCCTGGTTGGCTCAGTTGGTTAAGCGACTGCCTTCGGCTCAGGTCATGATCCTGGAGTCCCGGGATCCAGTCCCACATCGGGCTCCCTGCTCAGCGGGGAGTCTGCTTCTCCCTCTGACCCTCCCCCCTCTCATGTGCTCTCTCTCCATCTCTCATTCTCGCTCTCTCAAATAAATAAATAAAATCTTTAAAAAAATGTTCTCAACTTCAGAAATAATTTTAAAAGCACAAAATATGCATAAAAGTAAATAGATAAAATTTAAAATATTAAAAAAATGTAAAATAATGGTTTAACAGCTTGTCTATGTAAAATAGGGATTGGAATACTGCCAAGTTGAAAGAACAGTTGCCTAACAAATGAAAATGTTCAAACTCTTAAAGTCACCAACTTCGACTTTTGGTTTTTGAAAATAGAATTTGTTTAAACCACACACACACACACACACACACACACACACACACACACACACACACTGGCCTAACCAAAAACACATTTAAAAGTTTAAAACCAGACATAGAGTTCATTTAGGGAGAATTTGGGAAGATCAGATAACTTTAGAAAACAGAAAAATGTAAGCTATTGTATCAAACTGCATATTGCATACTTTTAATTTGAACAGCTTTCCATTAGAGTTCTGGCTGTATTAGTTTATTGCTTTTTTGAGACAAATATCATCATAGTTTGCTGACAATGAAACATGGATTTTCTTACTGTTTAGTTAAAATAAGTGTACAAGGATAATGAAGGGGGTTATCTTTCCCAGTTTCTCTTAGAACAAGTTGGTAGACAATGATTTTTATTTGAGAAAAATGGACCAAAAAGAAACACAAGAAACTATGATATTTATTATATACTTATTTTTAAAAATGTTCTTTTTACCTCACATGGTCCTGATACAATATTTTCAGCTCCAGCACATATTTCAGACTCATTCAGAGTCACCTTCCCTTGATGGTATTGGCTGCATTTCTCATTTCCCATAATATAAAGATGTGCTACTCGTAAGAGACCATCAGAGGTGATAGCTAAAATGGGGTAAAAAATGTACAGTTAATGAGCACAGGGTAAGCTGAGAAAAATAAGAGACAAATAGAATTGTTTTAAATAAAATAAGTATGATATTGCCTTATCATTTTAAATAGAGCTTACATCCAGTATAACCCCAGCCATAAACACTGCAAGTGGTTTTTTCAGGAATGGTGCATCCATAATTAGGTAAATCGATTGTACTAACAAAATCATCCAGGACAGCAGGCCTGAAAATAGAAAACACAATGGTAAATACCCTTGACTGAATTCAACACAAAATTAACAAATTAAAATTTAGTGTTAATTTTTAATATGAGATTAAGAGAGAATAAACAGTCTTGTTTCTTAAGAAAAAGGGAATGTCTAATATATAATGTATGTAGTAGAGGTAGGAGTAGGTAGAGAGAAAGGAGTCACTTACTTGCTAATATTACCTGCTAAATGGTCACTGCTTTTTTTTTAATTCATTATTTTACCTATTAAAGTTATCAAATGATCATTCACTAAGTTTTGGTGTTAAAGCAGGCTGATCAGACTATTGGTCAAACTTCATTTATTAATTTTTGAAAATTTTGAAGATGACTCTCTTTGTACACACACACACATATATGACGTGACATATGCTTTTTTTTTTTAAGATTTTATTTATTTGTTTGACAGAGAGAGACACAGTGAGAGAGGGAACACAAGCAGGGGGAGTGGGAGAGGGAGAAGCAGGCTTCCTGCCGAGCAGGGAGCCCGATGCGGGGCTCGATCCCAGGACCCCGAGATCATGACCTGAGTTGAAGGCAGATGCTTAACTGACTGAGGCACCCAGGCGCCCCAACAAGTGACATATGCTTTTATAATAAATTTACATAAAAGAGAGAGAATAGCCACATAGCTGAAGAAAAAGCTTCACTAATTCCATTGTAGGTTAAAAAGGCAAAACATTCACAAGCAACTAACCTAGCAAGCTTCAGTAAAACCAGATCTGATCCTTCAGGTCCATATACCAGCTGGGAAACATTTAGAACCTGTTTGCGTTTCTCGTCACCTCTTCCATGGACATCATGAATCCCAAGCCAAGCTTCATAATCTTTCAAGTCTTTGTTTCTAAGTAAAAAATTAAAATGTAAAATATAACTTTAAATTGGGTGATATTGTTCAAACGTATTATTATTTTAGCTTATAAGGGCAGATAAATAACCTAAGTTTAAAATTTGAATCAAAGTATAATAAAGAGCAACACATTCGTTATCAGAGATTCTGAAAGCTACAAGCACACATAAGCAAAAAGAGCTTTTAAGAGCTATTTAAGAAAAAAAAAACCTTTTGATTATGCTTAAGAGTAAATCACATGTGAAAAATTCTCAGGTAAAGCACATTACATGAATTATAATTTTCTTCAGATTTTCCTTCTTAGTTTTGTATATGTTTGGTTTATCAATGAGGATTGAAAATTTATACTAACAAAATCAATGACCCTGATGAGAATCAGGAAGTAAGCTTACAAATGCTGCCTCCTTAATTTTCCTTAGGCTAATTCTCATTAAAAATTATTCCCAGGATGATTTTGAGGCTGGATTTACATAAGAAAGGAGGCGTGAGATTTGAGATAAATTTTTGATAATTCAGAAAAGAACTTCTATCTAGACATAGTATGCAAGGAGGAGGTTGAGGAAGAATTATTTACATAATTCTAGCAAAATTTCCCCCCAAATGAGAGTAATGCCAATTGTGGAAAGAAGTGAACAGAAGCAGTATCCAGTCGTAAATATCAATTAAGTCAAATTAAGCTTTGTGAGCTAAATCTAAAGAAAGAAATTAATTTGTTCCTCCCTTGTTGGTGAATCTGTTAAATGAATACACATACTAAGCCTAAAAGCTAAATGGAAGCCCTACATATTTTTAAGTGCTCAAAACAAATATTGGTTTCAGAAACACTTACCGAGAAGGGAAACATTGTCTTGCAGTAAGAATCCAACTTTCCTTTATCAATGATCCTCCACAGATATGTTTATTTCTATTAGAAAGAGGAAAGAGAAACAAGTAACATCTGTGTGGAAAGGGTGCCTGCCAATTAATGCAAAACCTATGGCTCCATTTGTTAAAAAATAAATGCATTTGAGAGGAAAATATAGAAATTAACTAGAATAAAATGAGTAATCCTTTGACTGGAAAGATATTTGATGATTGTAGCATTAGCATTTTTTTCATAATGTGATTACAATTTTAGGAAAATAACTTTATTTTTGTATAAGGAGCCCTGTCACTACACACCAACATCCATTGCCAACACATGTGTTCACGTGTCTGTGTCTCTATCCTTGGGAGAGCAAGTACATACTACAAAAATAGAATATTTAAAATAAACAAAAAAAACCCCACAAAAGAACAACAAAAACAATGTAGACCTCTTTAATTCAGTGTCTGATTGTAAAAATGCAAATTTGAGTTTTTACCTAAATGGTGAAAACTATCTGATGGTAGTAATATGTATTTGTACACTATTCCCTTCCTTCATTACCATTATTTATTTTTGATACATTAGAACATTGCTGAGTTTGAGTAAATTTGTTCAGCTTAAAACAAGCAATAGAACATTTCACTTATAAAATTAAAACAATTTTGTAAGACATCATCTAGGAAATTATAAAATATTTGTAGAGAATAAAAAACACTAGTGCATTTATTTGATGATATCCTAAATCTGTAGATGCATTATTTTTTTGGCAGAGAAATGGAAAAAGCACAACTTTTCACAATTTACATTTCCAAAGAATACAGATGTTCAGTGCTTCAGAGGGTAATAGAAGGTTCCCAGACTAAGACCACAATTATTTATGGCCTGTACCACAGAGGAAGATGAGAGTATATATCGAGTTTTAATTTCTGTTCCTCTCAGTATGTGTTTTGGAAGAATAACTAAACAGCTGTTTTTACTGAGGACTTGGATTTAAAAGAAAAATATATTTATCTAAAAGTTTATACTACTCTAATCTGATGGAAAAGAGTTTCACCTGCTCCTCTAAGGATGGAGACTTCCAAAGGAGTATTCTCATACATTCTCCCATGGGTAATGATAAATTTAGAAGTATATGCCCCTTTTTTCTCCTGGAGTTATGAGATTTGCAAAGAATCACTAATTCATTCAGATATGTGGATTCCTGAAACATTTTCTTTCATAAAGAAAATGAAACACTCTTCCCCCAAAATTGGCAGCCTTTATTAAATCTTTTATGTTTCATAATTGGCTGTAATATTCTGGTCAGTTTCCCAATTCTGTTTCAGTACTACACATCTAGGACAGCTACACTAATTTGTAACATAAATATTTGTAAATTTTGATGGGTTACTCCTTGCAAGAAGGATATATTAAAAGAACTTTAGGCCATCTTCTACTTGGTATCCAAAGTTTTATGTATATTTATATCAAAGGACATAAACTCCATGCTTCCTAAGAAATTGGATTATTCATAAAAGAACTTTGGTTTCAAGTTGTCTTTATTCTATTTTAATGTCACTGTGATTTAACTGTAGCAAAAGATGTACTTTCCTCCTCTACTCTAGGAAGTTAGAGGTAAAGAAACAAAAAGGGTCTCCAAAAAGAGGAGATATTCGAGTTAGTATTCGAAGAATGAGAAGGATTTTCCAGGCGCAAAATATGGAGGAAGAAAGCTACAACATTTAGTGGGAACAACAGCTTAAATGTTTGGAGGGAGAAACATGGAGTGTCTTAAAAACAAGGGAAAATGTGGCTAGAATTCAGATGCATTTTGGGGTAGGTTGTATGATGAGGTTCCAATAGAGACAGATACAAAGATACTTTAACATTCTGATTACCATATGACATAATATATGTAGTATATAGGAAGTTGTAAGATCAGATTTTAAGTTAACTCCTATTTTCAATATTTAATTCTTCCAACATAATTACTAATCTTAGTTTTTGTATAAGAGTATATTGTGCACAATGATTTTACTGAGAACATATCTTTGATTCTTAAGAGCATTGAAAAATAGACATGTCAAGAATTTTTTTATCCATACCAAATAGTATAATAGCAAGGCTAGTCAACTATCAATATAATTTGTTAATCTTTTTTTAAATGATAAAATATTCTAGAACTTATAATTATTGTTATTTTCATTAGAATTACAATTACAAAAGTTAGAAATTAAAAGCAGATGTAAAGTTTCTGACATGATTATGCATAGGCATGTTAAAAAATAAAGTCATAATATCCTAGATTAGGAAAATAATTATGTGTGTGTTACAACTACTACAGTGATATCAAGGTATAAATAGTTTCTCTGTGTAGTTGTGTTTTCTCAATCACTCTGAAGCATCACTTGGAATCAGAGACAGTGCCAACACATATGGGACCTCCATGAACATTTAAAAAGACACTATGTCTGAAGGCACAAACTGTGAAATACAGGGCTGTTTGGCAAGCAGAATATGGTCAGTCTCCTCTTGTGTCCCACTCAAATGGGTGCCTGTGTGGATGGCACAACCATCCTGTTGGGAATATGACTTTTGCAAATAATCCGAATACGTTCTATTTGTGTCTATTAATAATTACCTGTATTTCAAACTAACCATCCATCCTACATTAGTTCGCGTTGGAATTCCATTTACAACTCGTAATTGTTTTGTTTTGGCACAAGATATTACCGGATCTAAAAAGAGGACCAAAGATAAATAACATTTTGACAAAACATTTTGAAATAATCAATGCCTCTCAGTTTTCTTAAAACAATGATAATTAAAGAATTGTAAATGTAATGTAAAATGTAATGTAAAATGTAACTACTGTAATTTTGTCAGAAAAACATTTGGAGGGAGAGAAGGTAAGTATTAAGACTGGAGTGTCAAATCAGGTCTAAAATGTTTGCTATAGATGAGTATATCTAAGGAGACAAGTAACAGAAAAATGAACCAACCCAAGGTATTTCAATATAAAATGAAACAATGTTATTTATAGTAGTTATTTCTAAATGTCAATGGAAATCAGTAACCTCAAAAAAACTGTTTTTATTAATTTTATTACATCTGAATCTTTATGATAAGAATATAGAGCCATTTTGAAAGATTACCAACATTGTATTTATTGAAATTGTATCCAGATGACATAATTGTTATATCCAAATCATTATATCCAAATGACACAATACCAAATTCTTTGGAGTCAACTTTTTCCTGACTCTTCTCCGTATTCCTTTCCTTATCCTTTCTTTTTTTTAAATTTTATTTTATTATGTTATGTTAATCACCATACATTACATCATTAGTTTTTTTAACTTCCCTTTTTTAATTTTTTTTAAATATTGTTATGTTAATCACCATACATTACATCATTAGTTTTTGATGTAGTGTTCCATGATTCATTGTTTGCATATAACACCCAGTGCTCCATTCAATACGTGCCCTCTTTAATACCCATCGCCGGGCTAACACATCCCCCCACCCCCTTCCCCTCTAGAACCCTCAGTTTCTTTTCAGAGTCCATCGTCTCTCATGGTTCGTCTCCCCCTCCGATTTCCCATGCTTTATTTTTCCCTTCCTACTATCTTCTTTCTTTTCTTTTTTTTAACACATAATGTATTATTTGTTTCAGAGGTACAGGTCTGTGATTCATCAGTTTTACACAATTCACAGCATTCACCATAGCACATACCCTCCCCAATGTCTATCACCCAGCCACCCAATCCCTCCCACCCCCCACCACTCCTGCCTTATCCTTTCTACTCCTGTGCATGGTCTAAAATTTCCATTTGCGGGGCGCCTGGGTGGCTCAGTTGGTTAAGCAACTGCCTTCGCCTCAGGTCATGATCTTGGAGTCCCGGGATCGAGTCCCGCATTGGGCTCCCTGCTCAGCAGGGAGTCTGCTTCTCCCTCTTACCCTCTTCCCTCTCGTGCTCTCTATCTCTCATTCTCTCCCTCTCAAATAAATAAATAAAATCTTTAAAATTTCCATTTGCTTCTTCAGCCTGGGACACAGCAGGTGGTCTCTTAAGTCAAAACACTTGATTGAGTAACTTCCTTCAGCCCAAGAAGTATGCGAAAATCAGAAACAAGCAGCTCCAAAAAGATTTTCCTAAATTGAGGATTCACTGAACTTCTCAGTTTGTATCATCTTTTACTTGGTGGATCATTTAAAAAGCCTTAAAGATAAAGCAGGATAGACACACTGCATAACTTTCTGACCTTCTGATTTTATTCTTTCTAACTTTGGCATCCTGATTTAACTTAAAGGATGGTGAATATCCATTACATACATTTTGCCCAAAATTACAAACAAGGTAAATGCTCTTTTCAAAGTTAAATATAACATCTTGTATTTTCTGAGAATTGAATTTTGATATTCAGTATGTAGTTGCCTTTGTAACCTCTTTTACACATGCACGTAGAAAAAAATTAATAAAAACAAAGATTATTTTTATGATAGAAGTTAATATAGTGATATTTTTCCATGAAGAAAATGATGACATCATTTCTGACATGTAGAGAGTCAAATATACTATATATTTTAAAAGATTACTTACGGTCTAAATTGACTATTGTAGGTGTGGTATCACCTTCACCTGTAAAAATAAATAAATACACATATACACAATTCATACATACATATTTCTGTTATGTAGAACCAAAGCTATATATTGAAACGCAAATGCCCATGAATTGGATAAATCACTAAAATTCGTGACATTTTATTTAAGGATAAAACGTAATAGTATGCTTTTAGTAATTACATATCACTCTTACTGGGCAGTAATGAAGGTATATATGCCTCCTGGTAGTGGATAAAGTGAGGAAAGCTCTATTTTATGACTCTGGAGCTTCCCAGGTGTGTGATTTGATGAGTGTGTTGGCAGTTTGGACTACACTGCTGACCTCAAGGGGCTGTATCATTCTGCCAAGATGCCCAACATGGCAATGGACGATCCATTGAATAGCACTAATGCTTATTATAGTTTGCTTGGGCCATTCGTATAGATAGACTGTTTTTTACTCTAATTTGGGTGCTTCGTATTTTTTCTGAAAATCACTTTTACTTTTTAATATGGCTGAGGATAACTGAAACATCACATGTTTCAGAAAACTCTTCAAGAATTCTAGAAGATAGAAATCAATGTCACTAAGGAAAAAGAGGGATAACAAAATATAATAATGTTTTGTTAGAATATTTCAAATAATGTTTTTTCCACACTGTCATAAAAAAAGTATGGAAAAAAGAGAACTGGGAACTGCTAGTTAATTCTAACTAAAACCTCATAACTTACACTTTTCATAACCTCCCTACTGGGATTTAATGGCTGCAAAGAGAAAAGCTTGGAAGATGCTAGGATTTGAAAATACTTAGGCAATAATGAATGAGGCATAGGATATTTCCTGGAGTTTAATGTCTGACTATTCAGAATTGATGGCATAGAGTTTAGTCAGGCACTGTTTAGACCCAGGTGGTTGTTAATCCCTGGAAATGCCCTGAGCTCAAATAAACCGGCAACAAAACAATAATGGCATATGGCTTCCTTTGTAATACATGCAAATTTGATTGTTATTTATGGAGGACCTCATGAGAATTAATATATGCTAAAGGGTTTTTATTTATGTTCATTTTCCAGATCTAGATATTTTAAATGAATAAAGGTAAAGGCAAACATATAAATTTCATTATTTCCCTTTCCCTGTAGCTTAGCCTGGGGGAGGGTTTTGTTTTGGAGTCGGCTGAGGTCAGTGTTTTAGCTCATAGTACAAATTAGGATTGAGGCCAACTATGGTCATTAAAACATCAAGGATATTGGTTTTTCCACTGAAATCAATTATTTGAAAATTCTAAAATTAAAAACTAGGTATTTATTCCTTCTGGTATTGTGATGAAAAAGACTAGACCTCTCTATCCTTAATTGTATTTCAAGTTTTCTATTTCTAAACATCAAGTTAATAGGTCAACAAAATAGTTCATTATTGTAATTTACTGCAGTATTTAAATTAAAAAAATATAGATACTGTATATTTGGGACTTTAATAATTTATAGTTATTTTATAGTTATTTTTCCTTTAAACCACTATTTCTCACACTTTAGAATAAGCTCAAATATCACTTAAAATCAGATTTCTAGAGATTCTGAGTTGGTGGCTAGATTATGAGTTTTTAAAAAGCATTCTAGTCTCTTCTGTTGCACACTTGGAGCCCAACTTTGAGAAACTGCACTCTAGGACTTGGCCATTTTACCATCAAATGCTATTCTTACTTCTTTTTGTTCCACCACAGTACTTAAATCTGAAATTCATATATGATACAAATCTTCAGGATTGATTCAGATTAGATTTGAAGGGAAACATGTCAATAATAAAAGTTTTACCTATGGAAGGGTAGGTAAATGTGTGTGTAGGGGGGTGTTTATATGGCCTCAGAACCAAATATGAGTTCTTACTGAAAAAACTTTCTTTAATGTATTCTTAAAGTTTCAACCAAATTCAAATCCTTATGGACATCACATATATCTCCAGGCAGATATCTATGTTCCCATTTTCATTATATAATTTAATGTGAATATATATTGTTAAATTATTATATTTACATAAATGTCTCTACACTGAGAACTAACCAAAAGAAAAAAAATATTGTTTACATTGCTGTATACTTAGCATGTTCTAATATAGGGCTTTGCACACAATAGCAACTCAATTTAAAATTGTTAATAAATGAATAAACAATACAAACTGAGATAGAAGTTAAGTTGTCCAAGGCACCTACAGTGAGAGAACTGAAATTCTTAACCTGTAAGTTGGAGTCGAAGCTCTTAACCACTACACTCTAAATACTTAGTACTGAAGATTTTTCTAAGATCTGCAAAGTGTGTATGTGTATAGATTAATATATAGGCACTTCTATAATTTTATTTTTACATATCTGATAGTCTTTAAAATGTGTGCTAATACTCTGTAAGCATTTTTTAAAAAGAAATAAAAACTTTTGTATGATTTGTAATACAAATGTACAGTGTGAAAATGATTTATAGAGTCTCTGCAGTTAAGTAAATAAGAACTCAAATCCTCTAAAGATAAATTTTATTAGCCTTTCACCAGCAGGAAAATGTAAATAAATCCTGGCTATAAATATTAGTTAGAAAAATGACAGTATAAAAATATTTATTGAAATTAATGTTCAGAATATATTGAAATAAAAATGAGTTATCTGCAATAGCATTTAATCAAATACTAGCGACACTCTGCAGTCTTCCAATAGCACATTACTAACTTTTAGTTTTAAAATGTTAGTTGAAAATATGTTTAGAAAACGTTTAAATTATTAGAGTCCTTTGTCAGGTTTATAAACCAAATCACAGTTCCCTGAGATTCTACAGGAACATTTTACTCTTAACTGTGTCTACGTGCAGTAGAACTGTCTTAGAAGCCTGACTTTTTTCCTTCTTCCTAGACCATTGGATATTTTATTAGCCTCCATTATTCTTAATCATAGAAACTTCACAAAATGTTACCATCAGGTAAAGCTAATATTTATAAAAAATAATCCTTTAATCATTAAAAAGATGTATGTCCCAGAGAGGTAGATTTCTTTGCTTTGTAAAGAAGACCATTTTCAGGACTGAAGCAAATCCTAATATGAGAAAAATAGAAAATTAGGAACACCTGAATTAATTTGAAAGGCTTTGATTGCAGCTGATGAAATAAAATATAATGATATGATATGCTATTTCTTTGCAAACCTATAAAGTGTTTACTTACCATTATGGATAATTTATTTCCTAAAAATAGGTTGGGAAGTTCCAAGCCTTAATTATAGCCATACTAGATGAAAATCATACTTAAGAAGTTTGACTTTTTAATGCTAAAATTTCATGAAACATGACTAGTGTTTCCAGTTAAGGCAAGAAATTATCTCTTTAATTTGCCAAAAAATTATGTGTTTGTATTTCATGTTTTAAAGCAAACATCATTTCTTCAATCTAATCTTTTTAAAATGGGTACTTTTGTTCAAGGTACTTGCTACTAGCTTTTCTCACACGAAAAATATTCTTTTTTGATTTTATTGAGTTTTTACAATTTTAACCCCAGTATAGTTAACACACTGTTATATTAGTTTCAGGTGTACAACACAGTGATTCCACGGTTGTATACATCACTCAGTGCTCATCAGGATGAGTGTGCTCTTTAATCCCCAACACCTAGTTCACTCATCCTCCCCACCCACCAAGAGAAGCATTCTTAAAATAGACTCTTACTGAACTTACACAATATGTCCTTTTTTAAACAGGAGATAGCTTAATACAGTGTTTAAAGATGTTTGTTATAAACACAGAGCTGTAAGATAGTCTAATAAAATAGTAAAGAGTAAAATAGTCTTTTGCTACTGACACAGCTTCATAATAAACCTTTTGCACTCAATAGTATATGGAGGATATACTTCCATCTCTATAATATATATTATTCAGTGGTACTCAGTGGGGATAACTTTGTTCCCCAGGGGACTTTTGGCAATGTCTAGAGATAGTTTTTGGTTCTCATGACTGGAGGAAGAGGTGGTTTTATTGACATTTAGTGGGTAGAGGTGAGGAATACCACCAAACATTTTATAGGGCACAGGACAGCTTCCTACACCAAAGATACGCAGTACAAAATGTCAGTAGTGCCGAAGTTGAAAAATCCTGAGACATTTCTCCAAACTGACTTTCAGACGAGCTTTCCAATTCATAAAGGTAGCACAGTATTGAAAGACTCCGACTACCCGGACCTTCACTGATACTGGACATTAACAATTACTTTTTATTTGCTAAACTGACTGGTGGAAATGATCTTATGCTTCTACAATTTCATTTTTTCTTACTATTAAGCTTTAATGTATTTATTTATTTATTTATTATACTTACTCTTGAAGATTCATTTTCTTCATTTTTCTCCTAAATTATCTCACTTTTTTTCTTATTAATATATAGGAGCTCTTTTATATGTGGTATATCAGACATATATATTTTACATATATCTTTTACTTTACACACTGATACTCTTAAAAAATCTTCTTTAAAAGAAATCAACTTTGACTCAGAGATGTGGATGGAATACTCTAAGCTTTTTAGTCTTTGGCTAATGCACTGAGAAGTGAAAGCAACACTCTCAGGTCTGTACATGTGTCTGTTACTGGGCGGGGGCTTTGTTAGAGCTCTGCTTTATTCACAGCTTGAACAGTTAGTATTGGGAGGGGGTCTTTTCTGGTGTAGTCATATTACAATAATGGCCATTTATTGTTTCTGGATTTCAAATGAGGATCTTCTGAGGAGGAAAATCTTCTTTAAAAGGTCAGCAGAATGTCTCCTTGTCTACAGGAGAGATGAAGAAAGGGGTGTGTGTGTGTTGCTGTCTGGAATGAATCCCCACTTTAGGACTGACTCCAACCCTCCTATATTTCCACCTCTGACTGAGGTATCAATTTAAAGGAGATTCAGCGTATTTAAAATATTTCACCTGAAGAAGATCATTAAAAGTACTTACAACGAGAAATAGGACAATAATCCCATGGAATGAGAGGATTTCCCGTGTAACACCAGGGACCATGGGCATCATCATCAGGATTCCGGCAGTAATTCTTATTCAGCTTACTAGCATCTGGCTCCCAGAAGATATGCCTGCATAAACAACAAACTCTAAACATCACAAGACGCTCATTTCATCCAACAGAAACAAACTGTCACCAAGAAGAAAAAATCCTAACATGTAATTTTCATTATAGATACAGTGCAAGCTTCTATTTGGTGTGAATTTTGGTTATTTTCTTTTAGACTTATTCCGTTGCTGTTCTAGCAGTTTGGAAGCATGTTCTCTACTCAGGATTATGGAATAGGACTACATAATTAGCACAGATAAAATGGTGAAAAATTTTGTGACTTTGGTTCTCTTTAATAATTACAGCGGCAAGGTGACCACCAACACCCCTATGCATAGAAATGGAGAAACACTGCCAGAAAAAGAGCAGATGACAAAGAAGATCAAGGTTATAAAATACATAGAAAATGCAAGCTATTGCAAAGTATTTTTCATGTTTCAGAAACATAAAAAGCATCACTAACAACACCATTATGACAAAGGACAGAAAGATACTCTGAAAAATTAATAATACTGTGCTAATGAAATAATTAAAATCTAAACTTTCAGTGATTATATACTTACAATGTATGAGTTTTTGAAAGATAACTGAGTAACACTTTCTCATTTTACATCTTAACTAAGTTTATTACAAAAGAAAAGCAAAAATACTCTGTTATTTTATTAGACCACGCCCAGTCATAAAGCATCAGTATTTATATTTATTTTGATAAGATTAATAAAGCCAAATTCCAAATGGCCATCCTCACCAAGTCATGAAAACTCTACAGGTAACTGAATTTGTTTTGGATTATTAATTACTACCATGCTTGAGTGTAATTAATGGGTCATTTAAAAACTGGAAAAGCTTGGCCAGGTAAGGATGAACTATCTTTCTGAACTCAGGTTCATTTTCTGGACCAATAATAACAGCAAACACAAATAGTACTTACTGTGTGCCAGATTCTATTTTATGTGATTTACATATATAAACTTAGACCAACCTAATGAGACTGGCTGTAAGATTATTCTATTTAATATTTGACGAAATAGAAATCCACAGAAAACAATTTTTCTGAGGTCACGTGCCTTATAAGCAGTAGAGCAGAGGTTTGAACAAATGGTTCTTTCCAGAGTCAATGTTCAAAACCACCATTCTGTACTATGTCCTTACCCAATTGCTGTTTATTCTTAAACCAAAACGGTACCATGAAACTTTACCATTCATCAATTTACGCAAATTGTTTTCAAATGACTTTTAACTATTTCCTAATGTCCAACCCAGACTCAGTGAATTAAGGTTATAACTGTGAGTTCCCTAAATAAATATGTCAGATATTTCCAGTGATATGTTGGTAATGTTTAAAAGGGCACTCTGAGAGGTGTAGGAAGTCTTTATTTGTTGTCCTTGCCAATTTCTGAGGTGTAAATTCTTCTGCCATAAAAAATATCAACTTTCCAATGTCCAAATCTTCAGAGATTGGTACAATTTTCTCTCACAAGTCCATAAGAGCTAGATCCACCAAATAGCAGTGCTGAAATTAGCATTTAATCTTAATCATGCTAATTCTCACTTAAAATTCTGTAATGAATCTTAATGCTTAGGAAAAAATCCAAAGTTCTAAACACAGCTTACAAGGCTCTATATGGTCTTGCTACTGGAGAATTCCTTTTCTGTGGACATTAACCAAATTACACTATCTTTCAACCTTACCAAAATTATTTCTGATTTTCAAACTCTTCAGTCTGTGGGCTTTGGGACAAGCTGTTCTGTCTGCCTGATGTACTCTCTTCCTACACTTCCTTTGACCAACTTCTACTTAACATATATGCTCCAATTAATTTCCCTTTCTCTAGGAAGACTTCCCGACCATCTAAATCTGGATACTTCTTTGCACTTTCATAGCATAAAATTTGCTATTTTTCATAATTTTTATAATATGGTATTGGCATTTGCTGTTGGCTGGCATTCTAGAGTGTGAGATCCATGAGGTTAGAATTCTGCTTATCTTTGAAATCCTAGAGCTGCAGTTTCCAATACAGTAGCTACTAGCCACATGTGGCTACTGAAGAATTGGTATGTGGCTAGCCCAAATAGGTGCTCTAATTCAAGCAGATCTTGAAGCTTTAACATGAAAAAATGTAAAAGATTTCATTAACATTTTTTATATTGAATACATATTGAAATGAAAAGGCTTTAGATACATTGGATTAATAAGAAATATTATTTAAAATAGTCTTGCCTGTTTATTTTTACTTCCTTAAATGTGGCCATTAGAAAACAAAAGTACACGTGCAGCTTACATATGTGAAATGCATATTTATGTTGGAGAGCACTGCTTTAGAACTCTCACTATTTGTTTGTGAAGTAAATTAATTGAAACCATATCATCCACTAGTGAGTACATTTTGGAAGAGAAGTAAAGTAGGACTAGAGGCAAAATAACTCAATCTCTCACAGCCCTTAAATTCTTTTTTTCTTAAGATTTTATTTATTTATTTGACAGAGAGAGAGTGACACAGCGAGAGAGGGAACACAAGCAGGGGGAGTAGGAGACGGAGAAGCAGGCTTCTTGCTGGGCAGGGAGCCCGACGCAGGGCTCGATCCCAGGACCCTGAGATCATGACCTGAGCTGAAGGCAGACGCTTAATGACTGAGCCACCCAGGTGCCCCTAAATTCTTATTCACACATATAGAAATATCTTCCACATAGATTGTGATGGCCAAATAAGATAATAACTCATGGAAAGCAACCATGGCATAAGTACTTGATCAAGTGATACTAACCTTTTTCCTTCTATTCAACTGCATATGCTATTCTGGGATTTTGGTAAAAATCAGTTTCATGTCACAAGTATGTCTCAGACTTCTTTAGTAATTTCAAACACACTAGCACTATTGCTACGGTGGAATGACAGACAGTGGCAGACATATTTTTCTGTGAATATGTCCAGTGTCAAAAATCTCTAATTCTCTGAAATATATAGGTTTTTTCAAATATATATTATACATCCCTTTAGTTCTAGAAAAATTTAATACATTAAAATAAAGCTTTACTAGGAAACCTGTTTCTATAAGTTTTTAATAGTTAAGTGGATATTTAAGCTATGTGTGTACATGAAAACGGTAACTTACTGATTTTTCATGAACTGATGTTAACAATAATTAATTATGAGAACACAATCATATAATGCACTATTTGAAACACTAGATTTGCCACTTAATTATGCACTGTCTTATCAATTATACAGTTGTTTTCCCAATGTGATATATCATCCTTGAAGGTGAAGCCAAAACGTATGCCCATTTTTTTTTTAGTGTCTCCCATGGGCACCTATCACAGAACAGAACACATAGTAAATACTCAATAAAAATGTGCTAGATTGAATTGCTTATTTAAAAGTTTGGGGGCTCCTGGATGGCTCAGTCGGTTAAACAGCTGACTCTTGATTTCGGCCCAGGTCATGATCTCCAGGTCAGGCTCCCAGTGGGGAGTCTGCTTTAGGATTTTCTCTCTCCCTCTGCCCCTCCCCCCTCCCTGCTTGCTCGCTCTCTCTCTCATATATAAATAAATCTTTAAAAAGAAAAAAGGTTGTTACATGAAGGGAATACACTAAATTGAGTTGCACAGAATAACAAATCTAATGTTTTTATTAGCTTACTATAATCCATAAGAATAGAAAGAAATAGCAATGTGCATATCTGAATATAATATCTGCTATTATCACTACATATTATGTATTGAAAGAAAGTTATTTACACACCTGTGCAAGTCTTCCATGTTCTTCTCCCACATTGAACATGTTAGTCCAGATCGGGTTTTGGATAAACTGCCCATATAATTTTTGCCATTCCCACGATAACAATCTAAACATAAAATATATGAAAGAGGACTAATGAATACAGGGAAGTATAGAACAAACACATTTTTACAAGCATGCAAATTCATGAAAGTCAACATAAAAGGTGACAACACACTCTGTACAAATCAGATACTCAAATATTCAAGTTAAAGTATCTTTATTTTCAGCCAAATTTCTTCTTCCTTAAAATAAGGTTTATGTATCTCATTACAAATTGAAAAAAAAAATCAAAGAAAAACGTTACATAAGTGACCCTTAGGGATACCAAAGAAATGAGAATTTTTAGAATGACATATATATTTCCCAGCATTTTCTTCGGAAAAAGTAAGCTCCACAGAAAAGTCACAAGAATGACATAATGAATACTCATATACTCGTCGCATTTGTTGTGTTTTGATTTTCGTCTTTCACGAGATTAACATTCTGAGTCACCCAAGCCAGCTGTTTTGCAAATGCTCTTTAATTCCATTTTGTCTGATTATTTTCTCATGATTAAAAGCAAGCTAAAGACAGGATTACGACATAGATGATATTTTGTCCTTTTCAGAGCATTTTATCTTGTAACCTATGATGTCAGTTTGTTCCATTATCGGTGGTGAGTTTGATAACTTGGTTAAGTGATACGAAGGAAGATTGTTGGGGCCCCTGAGACTAAGTATCTTATTTCCAAATAAATTTTCAGAAAATGGCTTAGGCATACTTTGTTTACCTTTGCATGAATTAGTCATTACTAGGCTGGTTTTAAAATAGTTGTTCTTCAATTTCCTACATTTCTTTATTTATTGTCATTTTTTTCTTCTCCCCTACTCCTTCCCTGTAAGTATTCTGCTACTGCCACTGGTGCTGCCGCTGCCACGGCTACTACTAGTAATACAAGTGCCTGTAGCAGAAGTGGGGCTATGCACATCTGTCCACTTTTTACCCAGCATTATATATAATCTATTCCTGTTGCTCATTTTGATACTCAAAATTGTTCCAAAGTTAGCTGATGGAAGCCACTTTAAACTGGCTTCTGTGCCTTTTACTGTGTCCCATATGGTTTTATTTTTCATTTCTCTTCCCCAGATGAGTAATCTGTGTTTTACCAAACATTGATGGGAGGGTCCATATTCCTAATTTTAAAATATCATAAAAAAGAAGTCAAATTCTTCCAAACATGTGAGTTGCAGTTCTACATTTGAAAAGAAACACTATTCCATATTTTAAAATAATAATACCTATTTTAAAAGTGACGATCCATTAAACATTCCTGATTTTTATATGACTGAGAACTGTAGACTTGTAAAATGTTATTTACAAATATTACAAATATACATCAAGATTATTTCTGTTTTAAACTTGGTAAGCCACGCCCCTGGGTGGCTCAGTTGGTTAAGCGTCTGCCTTCAGCTCAGGTCATGAGCTGGTATTGAGCCCCATGTCGGGATCCCTGCTCGGCGGGAAGCCTGCTTCGCCCTCTGCCACGCCCCCTGCTCGTGCTCTTTCTCTCTCTCAAATAAATAAAAAAAATCTTTAAAAAAATAAACTTGGTAAGCCATAGTCTATCATAATTGGCTTTAAATATACTTTTAGGGACGCCTGGGTGGCTCAGTGGTTAAGTGTCTGCCTTTGGCTCAGGTCACGATTCCAGGGTCCTGGGATCGGGCCCCACATCGGGCTCCCTGCTCCACGGGAAGCCTGCTTCTCCCTCTCCTTCTCCTCCTGCTTGTGTTCCCTCTCTCGCTGTCTCTCTCTCTGTCAAATAAATAAATAAAATCTTTAAAAAATTTTAAAAAAATGAATAAATATGCTTTGTAATCATAATAAATACATACAAGTCCTAATAAAAACTTTAAATAAATAATTTAATAACTTGTTCAAGAATCAGTTAACATAGTGAAAAAGTATATTCAATAGCCATGTTGTCAAATCCGTGGATCACATTTCGTAGTAACACTATAAGGAATTTGGGCTTAAATATAAAAACTCAAATAAGATAGGATTTGATACAGATAACATAGCAGTCATTCCAGTGCACAATAAAATTGCTTTCAGAAAGCAAAAACTTGTAAAACCCAATACTTGTACATAAACAGAATATACCAATGAAAACATTTTCCTCTGATGGTGTGTTTTTTGTTTCTATATTAGGAAAGTTTAAATCTTTAGCTGTTAGGTAGTAAATTCTTTAGATAGATTCTTACTTAAAGAAAGCAATTGTGTGATGCAATACACTAGTGCTACTTTTTTATAGATTTTTGGGTTTTTTGCATATATGTTTTCTATATTGGAGGAAGAGATCCTCCTCACCACCACTACCCTTTTATTTGAATAAAGGCTATGATATATTTTCTTTCCTTCTTAATAAACTTTTTACTTTAGAATAGATTTAATTTATAGGCAAGTTGTAAGTTGGTACATAGAGAGTTCTCATATACCACAGTTTTCCCTACTTTTAATATCTTAGATTAGTATGATAGATTTGTCATAACTATTGAGCCATTCTGATGCATTATTAACTGAAGACCATATTTTGGTCTTCATAGACTCAGAAATATCTTTAGTTGTTAACCTAATATCCTTTCTGTATTCTAGGATTCCACATGATACCACATTATATTTAGTTGTCATATTTCATTAGGCTCTTTTTTTTTTAAATGTTATATGTGGTTTTTTTTTAAAGATTTTACTTATTTATTTGAGAGAGAGAGAATGAGAGATAGAGAGCACGAGAGGGAAGAGGATCAGAGGGAGAAGCGGACTCCTTGCTGCAGGGAGCTCGACGCAGGACTCGATCCCGGGACTCCAGGATCATGACCTAAGCCGAAGGCAGTCGCTTAACCAACTGAGCCACCCAGGCGCCCATCATTAGGCTCTTCTAAATGTGACAGTTTTTAGACTTTCTTATTTGATGACGTCAGTTTTGAGGAAAATTGGTCAAGTATTATTTTGAGCATTTTTTTAAAGATTTATTTATTTAAGGAGGGAGGGGCAGAGGGAGAGAGAGAATCCCAAGCAGAATCCCCCAAAGAACACAGAGCCTGACACAGGGCTGGATCCCACTATCCCATGACCCTGAGATGACCTGAGCCGAAATCAAGAGTGGGATGTTTAACCAACTGAGGTACCCAGACACCCCCGGTCAAGTATTTTTTTTTTAAATGTCCATCAGTTGGGTTTGTCTGATGTTTTCCTCATGATTAGATATGGGTTATAGGTTTTTGAGAGGAAGACATGAGTTTTTTTAGCACTTCTTTTTTTTTTTAATGTTTTATTTATTTATTCACGAGAGTCAGAGAGAAAGAGAGAGGCAGAGGCAGAGGGAGAAGCAGGCTCCCCGCCGAGCAGGGAGCCCGATGCGGGACTCGATCCCAGGACCCTGGGATCATGACCTGAGCCGAAGGTAGACGCTTAACCATCTGAGTCACCCAGGAGCCCCTTTTTGGCATTTCTTAACTTGCTGGTGAAAGATATTCCAGCCTCACCTTGTTCTTTTCTTGTCCCAGGCCTTCTGGAATCATCAATTTCTCCAAGGGGCCTTTGTTTATTTTAATGATGAAAAGTAAGAAGATAAGAAATAGGTGTCGAGGGTGCTTTTGTTATATGTGAATTTAAGCATAATTTCCATGTGTTTGAAGGGAATTTATATATACATACTATTTTTTTAGAAATCTCAACGTATTTTGTTCATTACTTCAGTTTTTTGGTCCTTTAGTTTTTAGTTTCAGAATTTTTATATATTAAAAATATTTTCTCTTTATCTGTAATATGCACTTCAACACTTAGATCCAAATTTGTTATTAGTCTTTTTATTTAAATATGGGTTTGGGGGGGCACCTGGGTGGCTCAGTTGGTTAAGCATCTGACTCTTGATTTAGGCTCAGGTCATGATCTCAGGGTCATGACATCAAGCCGCATGTTGGGCTCTGCCCTGGGCATGGAGCCTGCTTAAGATTCTCTGTCTCCCTCTCCCTCTGCTCCTCCCCCCGCCCTGCTCCTGCTCTCTCATGTTTTATTTCTCTCTCTAAAAAAGTAATAATTAAATAAAATAAAAATAAATGAATATATATGTGTATATATATATATATATATATATATAGCGTATGGGTGTACATGAGCGTTTGCCTCGGTAGGTTTGTAATGTAGTTTATAGTTTTATTTTTCTTTTGCTTCCTCTAGATTTTGAGTGTTAATTAAAAAGCTTTTCACCATATCTAAGTTAAAAAGGGATTCTTCCAATTTTACTTCTAGTATCTATATGGTTCCCTTTTTAAAATTCAGATTCTTATACATTTGAAGTTTATTTTGCGGTATGGTATAAGGCATGGATTTAATTTTATCATTTATAATTTTATCCATTATTATACTTTAAAAGTTCATTTTTCATCCAGTGATACATAGTGCCACATTTTTAATATAATAAATCTCTGTAAGGAGTCTGTTTCTGTCCTCTATGTTTTTTCCAATTGTCAATTTATTCATTGCACTAGAACTAAAGTCTTAATTACAAGCTCTTTATAAAATGTTTTAATATCTTATAAGGTTAAGCACCTCTAATCACCCTTATTTTTCAAGATTTTACATAATATACTTATGTGTTTATTCTTCCCAGAGAACTACAGAATCAGGTTTTTTTGTATCAAAAACAGACTTATGCATCTATTTCCTAATATCACATTACATTTATAAATTACTTAAGTAGGAGTGCCTGGATGGCTCAGTCCATTAAGTGTCCAACTCTTGATTTTGGCTCAGGTCATGATCTCAGGATTTGAGATCGAGCTCCATGTCAGGCTCCAGGCCTGCTTAAGATTCTCTCTCTCCCTATTCCTCTGCCCTTCCCCTGTTAGCGTGCGCTCTCTCTCTCGCTCTAAAAATAAATAAATAAATAAATAAATAACTAGCTTAGGTAGAACTGATGTATTTATGATGTTGAGTTCTCATATCAAGAACAAGGGATGCTTTGTCCCATTAAAGTACACTTTTGTGGCTTTCAGTGGTGATTTTAAAATGTTATCACATAAATTTTGCACATTTCTTTCTAAATTTATTCGTTTCCATCACTTTTGTTGCTATTATAGATATACTTTTCTCCTTAATTAAATCTTCAAACTCATATATGAATGTTACTCTAGTGAATTTTATTACTTGAATTCAATTTTCAGAGTATATTACTATTACATCATTTACATAAATAAAGATCTTTTGCTTTTTTACCCAATCAATATGCTTTCTTATTTATAAGGAATAATATCTCCAATACAGTGTTAAAGAGGAATATGTTAACCTACATTTTATAATGTTAAGGAGTAAAGATAGTATACTTTCTTGTTTTCTTTTTTAACTTCCTAAGAATGTCTGTAATGTTTCCCCATCAAGTATAATGGATAAATGCTTTTGTGTATGTGGGCATGTCTATGTGTCTATATGTGTATATGTTAAAATGTGAATATATATTTTAAGGAAGTCTCTCTCTCTGTTTATATATAGATAGATATAGATATATGGATATGTGTGTATAATGTGTGTATTCCAGAAATTCTTATTTGTGTAATTTTATGAGAAAGGAGTGAATTTTGTAACAGGAATTTCAAAATTTGTTGACATTTATTATATGATTGTTTTTCTAAGACGAATTATTTTAATGGGTTTCTAAAACTGAATCATTTTTGTTCTCAGACTAAACTCCATTCAAACATCATGTATTATTTTTTAAGTTGCTTTATCGGACTTTTCACTCATTCGTATAAAATTTTTATATTCACAAATGAGATAAGTTTACTGTTTTTTTTCTGTGTTATCGTCATCATGTTTAGGTATTAATATTATAATGTCATCACTACTGATGGAAGTTTTACTATATTTGTTGAACTACATAGCAATATATGTAGCATTGAGATTAACTGGTCTGTGAACACATCTAGGCACAGTATATTTTTGATGGAACAGTTTTCATTAATAAGTTCCCATATTTCTTCTATAAGAATAGGTCTAATTCTTTGACTAATTGAATTGATCAGGGCCAATTCAATTCAAATAATTTTAATTTTCCTAGTAAATTATCCATTTCATTTTTATTTTCAAAGTTTCTTATATGAGGTTATATAAAATAGTCTTTTAGGTCTTCTAATTTTCCTGTTTCAATGGTTTTTTTCCCCTTGATAATTACCATTTTATACTTTTGTCCTTTCTTTTTTTCTTGAGTCAACTAGCTGGTGATTATCTATTTTGTTAATTTTTTTCAAAGAACCATCACTTTGCTTTATTCATTAATTCTCCTGTTATTAGCTCTAGATATTACTAATACCGGATTTATCTTGGTGGTTTTCCTTTTTATACTGCTTTCAGCTTGTTTTTTCCCCAATACTAAGTTTGAAATTTCATTCACTTTCTTCATTATTTATGATATTGATATAACCATTTATTTTTTTAAGATTTTATTTATTTACTTGACAGAGAGATAGAGAGAGAGCACAAGTAGGCAGAGAGGCAAGCAGAGGGAGAGAGAGAAGCAGACTTTCCACTGAGCAGGGAGCCCGACATGGGGCTCGATACCAGGACCCTGGGATTATGACCTGAGCCGAAGGCAGCCGCTTAACCGATGGAACCACCCAAGCACCCCTTGACATAACCATTTAAAGCTATGAATTGCATCCCATTTACTGCTTTAAATATATATTATATAATTTAACAAGTTGTTTTAAAAACATTTTTAAAGAAAGTCTGTAATTTCAGTTTTCATTTTTTAATAGAGTTGTTTAATATTCAATTGGAAGAGCATTCATATATATGCTAATTCAGATGTTGCAAGATTTAGGAAGAACGTTTCTAATTCATCAGTCTATTTGTGTTTATATGTTATATGGAGAAGGATAAGAGCAACATCCTTTCGCGTGTATGTATGTGCATGCATGCATACATATCACATATTTAACAATGCATACCATTAGCTTAGCAGTATCACACAATGGCATAACCATTAAAACTTCACAGTTTTATGTTGGATTAGCTAACAGTGTCTCTTAAGTGGATTTCTTCATTTTTAACTTGCCCCACAGAACCTAGCACATTGTTGCATGTGTTGCATGTATCAGGTATAATATATTGTTGAAAATAATATAACATATTGTTAAAAGTAATGGAAAGGTCATTCTAAGGAAAGTTATATTCAATCCCAACTGTGCTAATTTGAGAATTTAGGCAAGTTATCTAAATTTCATAAAACTAATTTCCTCATCTATTAATTTCTAGATTTATTAGATAAACAATATCATCAGCTTAACTTGTACAATCTAAAATTCTCATATTCTGTTACCTGATTCTTTGGTAAGTGATATATATGTACATAAAAGCATCTTAATATACATAAGAAGCTTATTAAACAATTGTTCTAATTTCCCTCTATCTCAAATTATCAGTGCATGTTTAAATGAACAATACAGGGACAAAGAAGATCCAGCTGGTACTAAACCTCCTTTAAACATTGGTTTCAACTTTATTTCCAAGTGACCTTTAAAATCTGCAAAAAAAAACAGTGAAATTGACTGAAAAAGGACTGAACCCCTCTTCCCTCTACAACTTTTAACAGTTGCTCATGAAAAATGGCACTGCAGAAAAAGTTAAAGGATGGAAGAAGTATGTATAGAACAATAAATCTATGAAATGGAGCTTTAAATTTGGCTTGGGCTTTTTAGGATGATTTAGGACTGACCATGACCATCAAAATTAAATTTATGAGAAAGAATATGATTATTTAAAAATCATAACCTTCAATTCATTATATACTAATAAATGCTCAGATTCCAACATCTTCGTTAATCCTTGACAAATGATTTATTTTTTAAGCCTATTTCAGTCTGACTTTTCTCTGCTGCTCTCCCTGAAACAGTGATCTTCAATGGCATATATGTTTCCCAGTATAATGGTGATTTATCCCAAACCCCACAGCTACACATCATCTCCACTGCTGACCCCCAGGTCCACATCACTCTCCTCTCTTTCCTGAATTACTGAAACAGCCGCATAACAAATTCTCCTGTTTGGGAGAAGTTGTCAGAAGTTCTGGCTGTTTTCCATAATGCACCCAGAGTCATCCTGTTAAAACTTAAACCAGACAGATCATCTAATTTATCTTTTTGGAACCCTACAACAGAATCCCTTCTCTTTCAGAATAAAAGTGTAAATCCTTCCAATTCCTATAAGGCATATGCAATTTTAGTCCAACTCTTCTCTAACCACATGCCCTGTGACTCTCCCCCTTGCTCTGTACTGATCACAGTGGTGTGCTTGCTCTCTCTTTCCTTTACTTTTCAAACACTGTCCCATCTCATTCCATTTGCACTTGCAGTTTTCTCTACCTCGAATGCTACAGCACATGGCACATGCTGCTTCTTCCAGGTCCTCCTTAAGTGTTCCCTTGGTATGTCAGATCTTCCCATACCATTAAAATATGAAATAACAACACCCTCCCCTCTAACCCTGGGACATTTTCTCTCTGGCACTTACCACAAACTAACTTATTCCCACTTCCATTTTGCTTGTTTTGTTCCTGTTTTCTGTTTGCTGGAGTTTCTGGAGTTCCATGGAGTCAGAGAATTTTGTTTTGTTTACTAGTATATCCCCAGTGTCTAAAACGGTGCCTGGCACTAGTATATGCTCAAATAAATGAGTGTTGAGCCAATGAATGTATAAAAGAAATGCAACTTCAGACTTGGTGATTTTGTTTGGGAACCAGCAAACCAGTGCAACAAGAAGTAGGTCTCTCTCGAGGCATTTCCCCTGAATCTAATCAAGCCCACCCTGCAAAATGTCAGCCATTACCTTGTCCACTTGACACATCACATTTTGGAATTTGGGAGCAGTAGCCAACTCGGATGTTTGGATCAGTGGTAAAACACCAGGGTGACTCAGCTCCATCTGGATTTCGGCAATAATTTTCTCTTAGGTCCCTATTGAGAAAGGGCATGTTAATGTAAATTGCCTGAGTTCTTACAAATGGTAAGTTAGCGCTGTTACATTTCTAGAATCCCAGAATGCATGCATGTTTATAAATAGAGTTCTAAGTTTTAGATTTAGGATAGTTATAACAATTTAGAATTCAGTATACACAAATGACATTGCCCATATTACTGAAATAAAGGCTGTCAGATGTCAGTATTCTTTTCATTCCACAGGCCCCAGGTTCCACAGAAACACTACTGCTTCATGAAAGGGAAAAAATAGTACCACTTCATTTTTCTCATTCTCAACACTTGGACTCTCAACTATTACAATTTTTAAAAAACTGGCCTATTATTTATTATGTTTTCATGGCCCATATATAATGTAGAAACAACATGTATTTCTCTTTGCTGAAGAAAGTCTATTATGAATAACTGTTAACTACTCTCATTTAAAATGGAAGTTCTACCTATCCAAACATTTGATACAAAAAAAAAAAACACGATAGCTTTCTTCCCTGAATTCTGTACTTTTCTTACTTAATTTGCTGCATAGATTTCTTTCCCTTACAAAGTACTTCTTTATTGATTTATAAAAGTTATTTGAAATCTTATAAATATTTCTGTAAAATTAAGGCCTTTTTTTTTATTATGTTATGTTAGTCACCATACATTACATCATTAGTTTTTGATGTAGTGTTCCATGATTCATTGTTTGCGTATAACACCCAGTGCTCCATGCAGTACGTGCCCTCTTTAATACCCATCACCAGGCTAACCCATCCCCCCACCCCCCTCCCCTCTAGAACCCTCAGCTTGTTTCTCGGAGTCCATAGTCTCTCATAGTTCGTCTCCCCCTCCCATTTCCCCCCCTTCATTTCTCCCTTCCTACGATCTTCTTTTTTTTTTTTTAACATATAATGTATAATTTGTTTCAGAGGTACAGGTCTGTGATTCATCAGTCTTACACAATTCACAGCGCTCACCATAGCACACACTGTCCCCAATGTCTATCACCCAGTTACCCCATCCCTCCGCACGTATATTTTAAAAATGTATGTTGGTATAAAATATGTGCATTGAGTTTTACATCAAGTTTACACAACTTTGCTATTTTAAATGAATAATTGCTTAGTTAAATTCTTCTGAATATGTGTACATACACAATTTCTTACATGAGTATTATTACCAGTCATTAGAAATTAACAAAACAGGTGAATGGCACTGACACTGTCTCCTCTCTTTGTCTTAACTAAACTTTCCTCATTTTCTTTGCTTTCTCTACTTCAGTATTTATTTCTGAGGTGTGAAACACTTGGGTCAGGAACAGAGACAACTGCTATGAAGAAAATGAGGGAAGCAAACCCACAATGACAAGTAAAATTTTGTTATAAAATAATGAAAAAAAATAACATGAATATTTACTATCTAAGCAAATACATTGAATTAACTAAAACAAACAAAACAAAACAAAACAAAAAACACCCATAAAATATCTCCTCTCTCCAGTGGATGGACCGACTAGTGCTCATAATTCTCCATCTTGAAATGTTAAGCTCTCTTATTAAAAGCCAATTACATAAAGCCAATATATGTTATTTATAGGCGCTATTTCAGCAAAGCCACTATGAATGGCACGTGTGTTATAAATTTCAAAAGCAATCATTTTATGTTCCTCATAACAAGGAGGACAATTTAAAAACACATGGCATTGTGGCTGTTCTGTGTAGCAAAAGTCAAGTGGTGGAAAAAAACAGCCTTGGAGAAGGTACATAACAGCAATATAATTGATATTCAAGGGCAGTTTCTTTGGCTTGATTCATCTAAACAATTGTTTTACTTTCCAACTCTTGAAAGGAAATCTAGAAACAGCAGAAAACATATTTAAAATCTTAAAAATAATATTGCTTCAAGGTCAAAAACGCATCAGTTTACATTGTTGATTGAAATCAAGGTATGCCTCTTCTTGTGAAAGAAAAAAAAATATGTAATCTCCCTTAAAATTAATGTGAAGTTTTAAGAAGGCACTAATTTGAAACTTGCCTGGTTATCATTACTGCTAATGATTTATTAAATGCAAAATCAAAGCTGTGATCAGAAACCTAGGGATGTGTCTCCCAAAATATGGTACATCAACCATCTGATTCAAAAATACCTAGAGTATTCATTAAAATCCATATTTGAGGTCCAGATCTCAGACCTAAGGAAGCAAAATATCTGGGTGGATGAATCTGTCTTTTAACTCCTGATTGTCCCTAGGCACACTAAAGTTTAAGAATTTCTAACACAGAAATTAGTAGAGTAACCATTCTACCTCATTTCCTGCAGAGTCTGCTGAAATTTATATGTGCCTAATATACTCACTTGCACTTGAAATTTTCAGGAGTTATGTCATGCTGGTGAGGATACTGGGCATCCCAACGCTGACATGGAATTCCATTCCAAATAGTATTGATGGTGCCCCGGTAACCTTCTCCTTGACCTTGAATGCATTCAGTTGTTTCCATAGGGACATCTGTGTCATTCATAGTACTGTGAGCTATTGGTAAAAAGAAATATTAAATTTAAGTAAAATCTTTTAATCTGTCATCTACCTCTTAGTTTTAATTTGCATATGTATTACTAGAGTTTTCTGTCACATAGGTTTTTATAAAAATTGAGTAGAATAAAAATTCAAGTTATTATTGCTATCTCACTCAACCTAAAAGAATGAGTTACCATGGTGGACTCAACTGTAGGATTTCTCTGATCATGAAATAGAATATTCTAGCTTGGTTTTATCTAGACTAGTTTGAAAGAGCATCATATAATAGCACTTAAATTTCTTGGATCTGTCCATTCATTAATATTAGTTGTAAAATCTATTTATTAATTTTAAATATGTTTTTTAATCAGCTTTCTTACTTTAGAAATTGAAAAAATCTATAAGTAATATAGTGACCACATAGGGAGATTAAAAAGCACTATGTTGGGGTACCTGGGTTGCTCAGTCGCTTAAACATCTTCCTTTGGCTCGGGTCACCATCCCAGGGTCCTGGGATGGAGCCCCATGACAGGTCCCCAGCTCAACGAGAAATCTCCTTCTCCCTCTGCCTCTCCCCCTGTTCATGTTCTCTCTCAAATAAATAGATAAAATCTTTAAAAATAAATAAATAAAAAATAAAAAGGACTATGCTATAAGTTTGGCCATAAGAAATGTAAGAAAGGGAAAAGTTGGTCTAGAGAACAGTTATTTTTTTAAATAAATTTACCATTATTATCTCCATTCCAATTTTCTTTTCATTCAAACACTAAAATAGTATATTTTGAATAAATCTTTAAAGGCATTCTACTTCCGTGTGTCACTATAACTAATATATGCTGAATAGACAGTATTTCTTTTTGCTTTTTAAGATTTATTATTTATTTATTTGAGAGAGAGAGTGTGCAGGGGGAGGGGCAGAGGGAAGAGCAGGCTCCCCTTGAGCAAGGAGCCTGATGTGGGAGTCGATTCCAGGACCCTGGTATCATGACCTGAGCTGAAGGCAGATGCTTAACTGACTGAGCCACCCAGGCGTCCCTAGACAGTATTTCTGAAATGACTATACAAGTAATCCTAATTAGTTTGTTTAAATACATATAAAAGTTGGTAATCTTATTAACCATTGTTTTCCTCCAGTATGATAAATATATTCTAAGCTGGTATGTTATTTTTTTAATCAATTTGTTAGTATTAAAAGAAATCAGTTGTTTCTAGGCAGATTTATTTCCTGGTTTTTTCCTAGTCCAAATACAATTCTTACCACATTTCATGCAGATCATAAAAATCTCCATAACAAAGTAAAAAAAGTACAAACTTAAAATTTTACTACAACTTTGACTTTCTCTTTTGTCTTTAATGTTTATTTAAACAAAATGTAACTGAAAACTTTCTACAGCAACTAAAATTCATAACACCTTCTCAAAACATACATGAAAATATTTACGGTTCAATAGAGTAAAGTCAATGTAAACTCCCCGGTTACCTTTACAATCTAAATGGTCGTTAAAGATGTCCCTGGATAAAACTCAAGCTGACACACTCTAAGACAGTTTAGGATTTGAATAAATGCCTTTGATTCATCCATTCTGGAAGTATATGTATCATTTCTCAAAAGAAGTCAGAACTAAACATGCCTTCAGAGGCTAGGGATGTCTATAAAAGTGTTCCATATTTAATAGTGTAAGTTCTTTTTAAATGGCTCCTCAATTTTAGTTAAATTTATTTCTTTCTGGAGCGCCTGGCTGGCTCAGTCGGTTAAGCATCCAGCTCTTAATTTTGGTTCAGGTCATGATCTTAGGGTCCTGAGATTGAGCCCCAAGTGGGACTCCATGTGCAGTGGGGAGTCTGCTTGAGATTTTCTCTCTCCCTCTTCCCCTCCCTCTGCTCACACGTGCTCTGAATCTCTCTAAAATAGATAGATTAATCTTTAAAATGAATGAATGAATGAATGAATAACAAATATAAATACATAAATAAATTTCTTACAAATAATTACTCTTTATGGGGTGTAATGTTTTATTTCATTGAGTTCCATGCAAACTAAGGGGAACCTAAGTTTGGAGTTATTCTATGAAACTCAGTGAAAAAGAAGGAAGATTAATTAATGACCATGTCAACCACTGGAATATGTTGTATAAACAGATTTCCATAAATTGCCCTTACAGTAAATTTTCTTCAGTTCCATTTAAAATATGTTTTTATTTCTTATGTATCTACTACAGGGAATGAAAATTTGGCTCAGAAAAACCTTAAATTAAAAGGAACTTCAAATGGAGATAAGCAAAATGTCCAGAGATTGATCCACAAACTGGTCATTGACAGTTGATTTCTGAGAGTTAATATATACTGATATGGGTAACATATATCAATTCAGGAAGAACAAAATTTATTGGCCTGAAGAAATGACTTGTATAGAAAAAGTTAGTGCTAGTTAATCAAGTCCTTTATGATTTTAATATTAAAGTTTTTAGATGAGGGGCGCCTGGGTGGCTCAACTGGTTAAGCGTCTGCCTTTGGTCATGATCCCAGGGTCCTGGGATCAAGTCCCACAGCTTTTCCCTCTCCCTTTACCCCTCCCCCTGCTCGTGCTCTCTCTCAAATAAATAAATAAATAAAATCTTTAGAAAAAATAAAATAAAGTTCTTAAATGAAATAGAAAGTAAGATGGATTTTATAGGTCCTCAGGAACAATATTTTATCAAAATGAATGCCACCAAGCTACTATATTTCTGACGATTTGAGTTAATTGTTAAATGATTTGAGGTTACTGGGTGTATGTGGGGGGACATCTTTAAAGGGTGATAACTTTAAAACAGTTAAAATTCAAGCTTGTCCTGACATATTTCATATCTAATTACAAAACTATTATGTTTAAAAGACAAAAACAAGTGTCTCCAGGAACTTCTCAATTTATTACCTTAACATTTTAAGAAGAAAAGTTTTTTTTGTTGTTTTTTTTTTTTAGAGAAGCAGACTCCCTGCCAAGAGCAGGGAGCCCAATGAGGGACTCCATCCCAGGACCTCGGGATCATGACCCGAGCCAAAGGCAGACACTTAATCGACTGAGCCACCCAGGCATCCCAGAAGAAAAGTTTTTATTTCCCCCACTTTTTGGACACAAGTTCCTGGGAAGCAAACTGAGTTAAGTAGAACCCAGACAAGGAGAGGAAGGTCAGATTTAGGGCAGCCAGAGCAAAAGTACTTCAATTAATCTTCTTAGGGACTTCATTATCTGTCTGGGTACTTCTACTGTCTTACTTTCCTATGTATTTGTGTGTGTTTGGTTTTATTTGTTTATTACTGACCTATTTTTCTCAATTATTACTGTGACATTGTGAACATGTAATCTAAGAACCCAGTCTTGGTGAATTTCAAGATCAATAAGGGCTAGATATGGGTCCATCATATCTTACTGAGAACATAGCTAGAGGCTGAGTCCATAAGAGATTAACATCCTCTGCTCCTTGGATGCTACAATGTCAATATAACATTAAAAATCAGATATCATTTCTAGAATGTGTTATTAGACAAGAGTAATTGGATTTTCAAAGTAATTTTTTTCATAAATACCTTTATTAAAGCGACATTTTGTAGAAATAACCCATGACAATTAAAATTTGAAACACAGAGCCTTAAACTCAAAACAATTTAATTTCACTTTTTTTAATAAAAGGAGATATAATTAAACAAATAATTAAAATTCATGAAGAAATCAATATCTATGAAATTCAGTGAGGAACCACATGTTCATCAGAAAATTTTAAGAGGAATCAGAAAATTTTAATAATAATTTCACATGTTCATCAGAAAATTAAAATTTTAAATTTTAAAATTTAAGTAGAAAATGAAATTTTCCTAATTTGAGGGAAGAGTTTTCAAATTTTAGGAGTATCTGTGAAAAAAAATACCTATATTACAAAACCTTAAGTAAAATAAAAGAAAAAACAAATAAAAATATTGAGGAAAATATTTCACTGTTGATTCATCCACTAAAATTCCAGTGTCAAGTTCAGAGACCTATTGTTGGTACTAAATTTGCAACTCAATTGCAGAGGTCCCCAACAAGTTTTAATTAAAGATTTTTTTCACCGCAATCATAAAATCCTCATTCTTAGTTGAACAGTTTTTTTCTTAACTTTCATCAGTATAATTTAAAATCTTTGATATAAATTTAAGGAATCACTAAATACTCACTTAAAGACAGTGTAAGTTAAAATGAGTAAATAAAAAAACACAAGTTTGGATTTGTTTTAAATAATTTGGATTATTTAACAGATTGTAATCTTTTGGTGGAAACTCAAACCTTTTGAAATTACAAAAATTACACAATACAAAGAACTACTGCACATTAATAAAAATAGAGCATAGTACAGAATAAATATAACTTTTCATTAGATGTTGCTATAGACCAAATGCTTGTGTCTCTCCCAAATTCATATGTTGAAATCCTCTTATTAGACAAGAGTAATTGGATTAATGTGATGGTATCAGGATGTAGGGTTTTGGTGGGTGATTAGATTATAAAGGCAAATCCTTCATAAATGGGATCAGTGCCTATATAAAAAAGACACCACAGAGCTCCTTCATCCTTTCCACCATGTGAGGAATCTTCTGGCACCTTGATCTTTGACTTCCCAGGCCCCAGAACTGTCAGAAATAAATGCCTGTTGTTTAGAAGCCACCCAGTCTATGGTATTCTGTTATAGCAGCCCAAGACAGGCCTCAACAAAATATATATAAAAAAAAATCTAATTAATAATATTCTTTTTTTAACTTTTACTTTAATAAGCATCCATATCTTTGAAATATATAACCTCAAACAACTTGATGGCTTTATTTATTCTTATGTTTTAATTCAGTGGAAATATTCCTTATGATTTTAACTATGAACTGGCAGTATTGAGATAATATTTTTCATTAACTAAAAAGTGCCCTCTGAAGTTAGTGTATCTGTATTTATCCCATTTGACACTCAGCTCCTACAAGTGACCTCATAAACAAAAACTACATGATTTCTGGTGGCAATTATAGAATAAAATGAAACTTCATGCATATTATTTGGACACATATTATCTAAGGAGGACCATGTGAATGATTTTTCGTAGACCATTTACCTGTGTTGCAAATGTTTCATTTTTGTTGCCTATGTACATAGTTCTTACTCAAACAAGATGAATTTTTCTTCAACTGCAATAAAATAGTCTCCTTTATCTGTCCTACTATATAAATAGCAAAAGTTGGTACAAAAACAAATGTTTCATGCCAATCAATTTGGGAAAAGCTATTAAATTTGGGGAAAACTATCCCTTTGGACTTAAAACTTTAACATGGGATCTGAATAAGGGAAGATTCTGAAGTGTCCAGTGGCCAAACAAAGTTAAAGAGGCACAGAAACATCCCTAAATATCATCTGATGTTGATCAAGTTATACACAAACATTTTTGCAAGTATGTCTACCAAGCACACTGAAAATATTAGAAACTCACAAATAAGAGAGTTCCTCACAAATAAAACATTTGTTCAAGGCTGTCAGTAGTGGCTACCCTTTAGAGCAAATGTAAATATAGTTATATCATCCTTAGTGGCCTATGAGTGAATAAATATTTTTCTTTGATGACTGACACAAAATTTTCTATTTGGAAGTGCTTTACAAAGAACATGTGCTACTGACATTTTTCACTGTCCTTTTACAACATAATCAAATACTGTGGGTGCCTTTTGGAACATTCATTTACTTTGCTGGTATGGATGTGTTATGACATTGGCTATCCTATCTGGTCAGGAACTTTGAGGTTTGAATAGATTTTTTGAGAGAATAAACATTAACTGTTATGTAATCCTTGAGATGAACATCTTGCCACCCAACAGAAAAACCACTAGAACAAGATGTCTAATTATAAATCTGATCCATTTTCTCTATGAAAGGCTAGCCAAATTTTTGCTAAGACACCACACGGTGCTGATGGAGGTCTGTGAAAGGCAACCGGAGAATCTGAGTGCACATTTATATTACAGAGAGCCACGTCCAGAGCTCCATAGCCTTTATATGAACAATAAGTAAATCCTTACATTTACATTCCTCTTCCCCACCCCCCAAAAAATCTAAATTTCCCAGTGGTGGTAAACTGTTGCTGTTCTTTTGCCTATAGCTAGGAGCAAGTTGTTCCATAGGCCATTGGACAAATAACTGATTATTCCTTGGAACACTTCAGCCCAACCCAATCTACTCCCATTTCAGCTACTGAAGAGACTGAAACATAGGGTTTACTTTATCATGGTCCCTGGAGATTAAGAACAGTATGTAAAGCTATTCTTCCATCAACGGACTTGTACTCTTTGGGCCACAAATGGCAAGATCAGGCTCAATGAAAATTTAAAGAGCTTCTTGTTTTAAAATTGACATGGGAAAGTAGTATAAAGACCTCCAAAGTACAAACCTCAAATTGCTTGCACGTTTGCTTTCCATGTGAACCTAGAATTCCTATCTGAAACTTTTCCTTGGACTTTATCCAAGCCTTTTCTGGTATAAAATGCTCAAGAGACAAGACTTTCATGAAAGGTCTTCAGTTCTATACTCTTATTCCTTAGAAGATGACTTGAAAAAGACCTCCAAGTATAAGATCTTTCCCTTGAGAAAGGGTATTGTTGGTATTGTTTTTTCCTGACTCAGAATACAATGAGATTTTATGTCTATTAATCTCTGTTCTAGCATTGGATGAAAGAATACAGAGAAATAAAGGCTTTCTTTAAGAAAGAAAATAATTATTTTCCCAACATATAAGCACACAAGGTTACATATTCTCTTAAAATGACACCAGTGTCCATTGGTTACTGAAAGGAAGAATTCTTTTATTTATTACCAATGGCAACATGCCTGTATTAGTCTGCTTGGACCACCATAACAAAATACCATAGATTTGATGGCTTAAACAGCAAAAATGTATTTCACACAATTCTGGAGGCTGGGAAGGCCAAGATCAAGGTGCCAGCCAATTTGGTTTTTAGTGAGAACTGTCTTCCTGGCTAGCAGATGGTCACCTTCTTGCCATGTCCTCATATGGAAGAGAGAGAGAGAGAGAGATCTCTCTCTTACTCTACTTATAAAGCTACTCATCCCAGCAAATTAGCATGCACATTTATGACCTCATTTAACCTTAATTACCTCCTAAAAGCCCTGTCTCCAAATATAGTCACATTGGGGATTTAAGGCTTAAATTATGAATCATGGGGAGGGTTGCACGGTTCAGTCTATAACAATAGTTTGAATAGAAAGCTATCAAAGATCTGCCTAGGTCACATTTCTGAAATGGAGAGTTGTTTTACAGGTATAAAGTTTCACTTGTTAGATGAGCAAATTCTAGAGAACTAGAGATCTATACAGCGTAGTACCTATAGTTAACAATACTACATCATATACTAAAAAAATGTCAAGAGTAGATCTCAAGTTAAGTGTTCTTACACATACATAAAAAACGTGGAGGCAGGCAGGAGGAAACTTTTGGAAGTGATAGATATGCTTATTACCTTGATTGTGGAGATGGTGTCATGGGTATATGAGTATATGAGTATGTTCAAACCCAGCAAATATTAAACCCATTAAATATGTGCAAGTTATATAAACTACACCACAGTTAACTGTTAAAAAATTAATAAATGGTTCTGGACATTTATGTGTCTAGAACTTAAAAAGAAAAGAGAAGAAAGAGGAGGAGAAAAATAAGGTAAAACATAATGAAACTTGTCTATTTTTTGGTAAAGAAAAAGCAACAAATGAACAAAATATCTCAGGGAAGCATGAAATCTCAGGATGAGTTGAAATGATAGGAAGAAATCTTCCTGGGTGGTAGTGTCTGAGAAAAGCTAAGTTGTCATATGAAAATCTAGAACCATAAAAAAAAAAAAAAATTCCAGGAGACACACACACACCCACAAATGAAAAACTACCACTGTGTAGGAATAACACCCTGTCATGTCCAAGGCAATGTTGCTGACACAAAAAGAGACATGATCTTTGCTCTGTGGGAACTTACAAATTTTGATAGAGCTATTAATCAAATAATTTCAAAAATAAATGTAAAGGCCAACTCTGAGAAGTACTTAGAAGGAGAGGTTTATGGTGGTATAAATATATAATAAGGAATTTGACCAAGTCAGGGAAGTCAAATGAAGAAATGATAACTGAGGAGATAGTAACAGAGTTGAAATTTGAATAATGAGTAGCTGTCAACTGGGTGAGGAAGGGAGGAAAAAATTTTCAAGGCAGAGGAGATGGCAGGGGTAAAGGAACTGTAAATGAGAATGTGGAAAATATGAAGTACGGGAAGTAAGCTATTCTGGCTGGAATAGACAGCATGGGGGAAAGGTGGTAGTATAGGAGGCCGGAGGTATGGGTAGGGAAGTAAAAGATGGTCTTGCTTTGTCTTTTATTCGAGGTTGAAGGAAATCATTGAAGGATTTTTGCCTGGGGTGTGTGCGTGTGTATGTGTGTGTGGTGTGGTGTGCTACGGATGGGAAATGGTACACGCAGATTTTTATATCATTCTGTTTGCACTGTGAAGAAGGGATTGAAGGGGAAAACTAGCAAATATGGATTCAACTCCTTTCAGAAGGCCACTTAAATATTCAAGGCAAAAGTAACACTCTCTTGGATGAAGGAGACAGCAAGGGAGTGAAATGGGCAGATTTGAGAGGTACATACAAAATAAAATTGTCAGGTCTTAGCGATGGACCGAATGTGAGGAGTAAAGGAAAGAGAATGTCTAGGATTATTCTAGGTTTTTGGATGTTAAATGTAATGGTGGTACCAGTCCTACAAAAGAGAGGTGAAAAGCAGATTAGACCATGCTACAAGATGAAAGAAGAATATCAGAAACAGCTGATAGATGATGGAAATCTCCAACTGGGTGAGTCGCTGGTGGTGAGAGATGGAAAACAACGGGAGCAGCCAACAGGCATATGCCAGTTAATGTATATTCTAATGGGACCACACCCCATTTTTCTGAAAAATATAGTTATTTTTCATTTTAAATATGTTGTATTTATTAGCATCCAATTAGATGACTATTTGTAATGAATTAATATTTTTTAATTTATATTTTAACTCCCAATATAGTAAATATTGATTCATATAGTCCACATACACGATTTGGGATTCTCAATAATGGTAGAGTGTAGAGATATCTTCAGTCCAAGAAGTTTGTGAACAACTAATTTAAATAATCAGTAAGAATTTCTATGACACATCAAACAAAAGACAGCTTTTCAATTGCCAGAAAACTATTTTCACTTCACAAAAATATAATTTATTTATAATAATAATAAATATTATTATTTCTCTCTGAAAAGCAGTGAACTAATCTATGGAACAAACTATTATTCAGAATATAAAGTGATTATAGAGGAAAATCAGTACTTCATTCAGGTACTATACAGGACTTCCAATCTTGTTATATATTTGCAGTGTCTTAAAATTCCATATACCTGGAAATCTGTGAAAAGTTATATAGCCAGATAGACTTAGATGTGGATGGTGCAGAACAAAGGTCACTTTGTGAAGCACATGTGAGAGATGGTCATGGAATTTTTAAGGGAAAAGATCCATAAAGACACCCCTACCCACTAGCTCCTTCAGGCCAGGATGTTACAGTTCAGTTCCTTCCAGTTCTGTTCACTCAACTCAGACTTTCTCAGGATAACTTGGTGAAATGACTCTCTCTACAGGACTCAGTGAGCCTACTTCAACATGGAAGTGAAGGACTTGACCTGAGACTCTGAATCAGAGTGATACTGACCCCTGAAATGATCGGTTGCCTTCTACATGCTCCTGTTGCCTGAGGAAGAAGCCCAGTAGAGGAGGAAGAACACAGAATAGGAGCCAGAAATAGGTTGACAGTCGGGGATGGGGCACAGAATTCTCTCAGGAGAAATGGGAATGCCTGGACCCTGCTCAGAGGGACTTGTACAGCGATGTGATGTTGCAGAACAGTAGGAACCTGGTCTCTCTGGGTGAGGATAATTAATTTCCAGATGACGGGATCTGCCCTTGGGTATCTGCCTTTTCCCTCTGTGCCTCTAGGGAGTCCCTGCACTGACTGACTGAGATAGAAACCCTACTGACTCAGAAAAGGAAAGCTTCTTAATGCAGCATCTGGACTTGAAACTTGCCCTTCTTCAGATGACCAGCTTACTTGATTCCACATCAGGGGTGGTTCCAGAGCTTAAGTATGCTAAAACCTTATGGCAACTTTAACACATCCAATTCCCTCTTTTCTACCCCTGTGCTTTTGATTCAGTAATTCTTAGAAGAGAACTGGATATATGCACATTATACTGTTCCGGACGCATTCAGGAGGAGGCAACCTGTTCATAAAATTTTGAAACCGCTTTTCAGCTTTCTTGAGGTATAATTGTCAAATAAAATTGTAATACATTTTTTAAAAGGTACATAGCCAGAATCTTTGTGAGTCGTTGCCATTTGGGTAGAGATCACCTTCTGAGGAATATGGCGTGGAGGATAACTGAGAAAGCCAATAACGGAACACTGCGGCCCAAATTCACTTTCAGAGATGTGCTCACTGCATGTAGGATTAAAAGTTGGAAGCAAAGTGACAGGAGCAAATCTGTGGTTCATTCAGCTATTTAATAAATAAAAGGAACAGAGTGCAGTATTCAATGCCTTGGCTCTGAAAGGTGTGAATATGCCCATGTCAAGGCAATGTCAGCTTTTACTTTACTAGTCAGAGCCAACGATCTAAAATTTCAATTTTGTCATAAGCCTTGGAGTGTTTTGTTCACTTCTATATCCCCAGAATCTAGGAAAGTGTTTCAGGTATAAGAACTAGACAGTAAATATGTATTGAATAAATCCTGTGGAAAGGGGACTGCCAGTCTTTTTTGTGTTTTCTGTATGCCCCCTGGAATTGGGCTCTGCAAAGGTTTTGGCTGTCACTATTTACCTAGGATTTTGCATGAGCTTCAGAAAAGACTGAACTTAGATGTGCTCTGAGCACAGACATCGAACACCTACACCTCGACACAAGAAGAACTAAACTTTCTTACCTTTCTCCTCAAAGTTACATGTCTCTCAAATATGCATCATCTATCCAATAACTTAAAAAATATTTAAGACTTTCCTCTTTCCCTATCTCATTTCCCGCTACATCCAATTTGTCATTATGTATTGGACACCCAACCTCTTCAATATTGTTCCCATCCTTCCTCGCCTTGTTATTCTCCCTGCTTGCTGCATTAATTCATGTGACTGAATTAATGCAGCCTGTTCAAATTAGCTCTTCTCAGACCCATCTGCCTCCTTTCTCAGCCCTCTCCATGCCAATTACTGGGAATGTACAGTAATTCTTCTGGTTCAGTGGTCGTCAGCTGGTGGTGGTGTTTTTGGTTTTGCTTTTATTTTTTGTTCCTGTTACTAAAAGAATTTTGAGAAAGTAATTATGTTCTCTCACATGTGTTTAAGTTGACATCTACATTTTTTAGGGCAAGTTTAAATAGCTGCAAAAGATGTGATTTCTAGCATATGTTAACTACTGACATCTTGAAACCAAAATTTTTATATCACACTTTTGAATGGATGAATGGACTCTAAATACTGGAGTGATTTGATACCTACCTGTTCCTGGATAAGTGTACATTATCAAGCTCTTTTACTCCTTGAATCATTTTTTTTTCCATTCCACTTTACCTATGGAATGTCATTTGAATTTAATGTATTTTATGTTGGAGAGACTTTTATTCTTCACCCCATCATACTTTTCTGAAATATTTTTATATTTCAAAATTAATTATTTAAATTTCTTGTGACCACAGAATTCTAAGAGATAAATAGACATATACACCACACACACACATATATACACACATGCGCATATATGTATATATTCTGGATAGAGTTATGTAACTATTATTAATACATAAGTGATAAGCAGCATGAATATATAGTATTTTCAAAGGTCTCTTGATTTAGTGTCACCAAAGTTTTTATACCCCAGGACAACGCACCACATTAAAATTCAGGAAGGCCGGGCAGTTTGCCTTTGTTCAGTAAAGTAGGAAAGGGAAATTGTGAATCGGAAGGAAGGATTTTGAACTTGACTAATTCCTTAGGAACACATTCACTTCAAGCAGAAGATTTGGGGCAAGAATTCATATGGAAGTAAAGGAGCTAGAATTTGAACCTCTAGGCTGTCCTAGAGGAGAGTCTTTGTGTTGCTGTGGGCTTCATGGATATCAGTTTTGAGACTTCTGTACCATGTCATACAGCAGAAGTGAAGAGACTTTGCAGGTGTAAGTGAAGTCCCTAATAAGTTGACTTTAAGTTAATTAAAGGGAGTTTACTGTGGGTGGTCCTGACCTAATCAGGTGAGCTCTTTAAAAGAAGATGTAGAAGTCAGAGGCTCAAACTAGCAGAAAGCTATGCGGTTGGCCTTGAAGAAGTAAACTTCCCTATTGAGAGAGTCATGTAGTAGGAAGCATCAGGCAATCTTTAGGAGCTGAGGACCTCAGCACTGCAGCCACAAGAAACTGAATTCTGCCAACAACCAGTGAACTTGGAATGGGATGCTGAGTCTTAAATGATACAGTAGGTCTGGCAGGCACCTGGGTCATGGCCCTGTGAGGTCCTAAGCAGAGAAGCCACCTGAGTCATGCCTGGACTTCTGACCCACAGAAATGATGACATAATAGGTATTGTTTTAAGCCACTAAGTTTTTGGTAATTTGTTATACAGCGATAGAAAACTGTTACACAGTTAAAACCATCACCAAATGTCTTGATGCTGCATCACAGGCAGTACTGTAAATGTAAGCCAAAATATTTGGAAGCATATTCATAAAACATTATCCCATATGCTTTCCAGAATTGCAGAATGTCAACTTCAGTTCATTTGAATAAAAATGTAGTCTCCATATATGATTTTACAAACTAAAAGCTTTCCTGTAATGAAATATTTCTAAAATATTCCCAATGCTTAAAAGATTATTTTGTTCTCAGCTATATAGGTTTGGCTTACAAATTCTACCACCCTTTTCTTAGAATTAACATCCTATAAACATCATCCTCTGTTTAACAAAGCCATCTGAATCACTGCATGTTAGTTGCATAATTAGCCAACTCTTCTTTGGACAGAAAAGAAAAAGAAATCTATCTAGTAGTGAGGAAGTATCACATTTACTTTATTTCTTTTCTCTCACAACGTCTTTTAAAGTAACCAAACACTGGTTGGTAAATGAATAGGAGAGAAACAGTGAATGTGCAGATGAATATGCATGTGAACATGCGTGTGTGTGTGTGTGTGTGTGTGTGTATTTATACGGATCTTATTCCAGAGACAATTTATAAGAGTACCTAAAACACACACACACACACACACACACACACACACACACACACACACGATGGAAGGGGAAAATGTTGGTTTATAGTACCTAAGTAGTCTAAAAGGATGGAAAGATTAACAAGATTTTAAGTCAATGAATGGAACTAACCAAATCTATACAGAGAAACACTGTCACAAGAGTCATCTTTTATTTTAAGGGACCAAACAGATGATTCAATTTCCTTGGAACATTGTGTTCACATCGAGAGCCTACCAGATTCTGCAGTTATTTCACATATGCCAGATTCATCCTCTTTCTATGGGCTTTATTTGAGTTGTCCAGAACATTTCCTTTTATTAGCAGGTCTAAGTGGAGAGAGATTTACCTTGGCAGTATCACGGTGTGGATAATATTGAATTAAGTTTGTTCAAAGGAATATCTCCATCAGGCTGTACTAGGAAATTATGCAAATACCTATCCCTATCCTCAGAACTGTCCACTTATTATTTAGGCTGCTGGTACCTGATCTTATGTAGATTATTTGTCCCTCTATATATGCATACCTTTATATTATCAAGCCAATTTATAATTACAATTTATAATACCTTACTAAATTCACGTGAGTCTACTGGTCTTAAAACATTTTAGGATCCAGCTGAAAAAAGAAGACCTGTACTGATAGAAATAAAAGCATGGCCAAATCTAATTATCCACTATTATTTCAAAGAGTAAAAATGTGTAAGTGGGGAGGAGAGGACCAAGTATACAGATTTAAAGAGATACCACAAAGCAAGTGAGGAAAGAAACTTTTATCAGAAATGCAGGAGTGTTGAGTAAAGACCAGTACATAGAAAACAACCGTAGCACAGCTCAAAGATGGGTTGGTACAGAACACAGGCTGTGGACAAGGCAGCCAGAGAGGTGGGGATCAGCCCCTAGAGATTAAGGATGTCTGTGAGATTCTTCCAGTAGACTTATTAGTCTTCATTGCAACTCTGTTGTTCACCAAAAGAGGTTCACAGTCGCTTGACAGCTTGTGTTATGTCTGGGGAGGAACGGTATGGAAAGGATACCAGACTGGAAGGTAAAATCTAAGGTGCCAGCTTTTATGGCCTTAATGACATTAGGATACTGCACATAATCCCTGATCCTTTTCTCCCTCAGTGGATTTTTTTTTTTTTTAATAACATGAGAATGTTTAGGCCTTCGCCATAAGTATAAATGTTTTCTGTGTTTGTGTTCACTTGCATATTTATCTCTTTCCAAACAATGACCCTCTGAAAATTCCAAAGATTTGGGTAGAATTATATAACACATTCTTAAAATATTAAAACCTACACACATTAAAGCATCAAGTAAAATAGCTGTTAACCTGTCTCACTAATAATCGCCTGCTTAGATCCAGTCTGTGAGAGGAAAAGGAAGCAATAAATTTGACCTTAACTTACCGCACATTTTAATTGCACAGTACTCCCAGGGGGTGTCAGGGTCAAGAGTATAGCACCATGGCCTGGGCTTGCCATCAGGATTGCGGCAATAATTATCATCAAAGCCCTTGTCGGGATATCTGCAAACCACACCAAGAAAAGTGTCACGTAAATCTGCCTGGAAACACCACCCACTCCTCAGCTCACAAAATAACGTTTGACCTAGCTTGCCTACTACTAGATGGGGGAAGAAGGTTTTCTGTTGCGCCTTACAAGAACTAATTATCAACTATTGCATCTGTTAGCTTACATATCTAGTAAGTACAGAATACATCCCCTTTGTTAGTAAGTTAGGCCCATTTGGTACCTGTCCCCCAGTTGAAGTCCCAAACTGAGTCCTCTTCTCACAAAGCCCAATTAAGGACAGATTACATAAACAGGACCTCAGGTAGAATGCTCATTAAGAAAAGGGGTCCTTTTCTGGGGGCAGGCTTAAAGTTCAAACTGAAAGTTAGGTTTCAATAGTTCTGTTACTAATGATAGCTCAATTTTGAAAATAGAGCCCTCCTAGGTCATGCCCTCTCCTCCACCATGGCAAGAGAGAAACTCCATCACACCACTTTCTCTATACCCACCTCCCTTTAAATTAACAGAGTCCTGAATTGGTGACTTGATTTTAATTGCTACCATATTTCTTCTGCACTCACTTAAAAGACAAGAGATATACTTTAAAAAAACCCCAAACACACAGTTTTAATTTAATTTAAGATAATAGCAAACAAAAAAAAAGATAAAGAAAAGCACCTTTCAGAATGGTGGGGATAGAGCTTCTGCTATAATTGTTTATATTTTTATTCTTTATAATAAAAATAAGGGGATTTTTTCAAATCAAATATTTCATATGAAATGAATGAACCAAAGTAGACATATATATTTTTTAAACCATTTAAGCTCAAAACCTATTCCTGAGGAGAAAAGTAGACTTGGTTGCATGACTTCTCCAGATTGGCAATTCCAAAACACGCCAGGATAAAGCAGCCAAAGAACTGTTTGCTCCACCTTTCATTCCCTTTCTATGGGCATGACCTATGTCATGGTGTCACACGTGTGACCCCACTTTACCTAAGTCACTGAAGATGTGCCTTTAGAAGGACATTGGCTTGTATTTAGCAATAATGCCTCCTCCCATAGCTTGGACTGTGGTCATTACTTAATGAGCCTCTGTCTTTGTCCTGCCATGGAAGAGAAAGAGGAAGCTTCTGTTAGTGCTCCCCTTCTGCACCCCACTGATGCTCCTGTGTTCAGGACCATTATGTTTTCAGGGACTCCGTCTACTCAGCAGAGACCACTCAAAGGTGTAGCCAGCATTCTCATATACTTCATCATTAGTCCCTTTGCCCCAGGACTATCCAGAAAACATGATATAAAGAGAATTTCTAAGGCAGTTTGTCATGGAGCAAATACCAGTTTGTAAAAAGAATCATTGGAAGCATGATTTGGTAGTATTTTACCTTTCTGGCAAGAATTTGTGCCGGTGTGGTGTCTGATGATCCCAGCGCTGACAAATCTTGCCTGATTCTGTATGATCCATGGGACCTCGATAACTTTCCCCATTGCAGGTCATGCATTCAGCTAATAAAATTAAAGTATGGCATGTTAATTGCTTCTGACGGCAAAATCAAGAACACCACTGTTCCATTGAAAGAACAGTAAATCACCTGTTTAACAAAAAGATTTTTAGAACAATTTATGTACCATTTTAATGTTGAATTGGGGTCTAATGTCCATAAAGAGTGACATAAAATTCTCCCTACAGTGCTCTTCATGTAGTTTACATGGGATTTGTGTAGTTAGCTGTACATATTGACCATAGGGCCAGGTTGCTACCTTTCTAATTTTTCAATAGCTGTCCAAAAGGCACCCAGAAACTGGAAATATAGGATTTCAGTGTCTATACTGACTGCAGAATAATTCTCTTCTCTCAACTTAAGCTCCAAGCACAAAAACAGGAAATACACAACTTAAAATGAGTACACATGATACCCCTAGGGTTAATGCCAAAATCAGGACCAGGTAAACTTGAGAGATCAACTTCAAACGTAAGTGTGGTACTATTCAAAGAACAGGGATATTTTAAAAGAAATCATGGTTCCTTTCTGTTCCTGAGTATCCATGTCGAATAACTGGGCAGACTTACATTCTTATCTAGACTAGGATAGAAGATGACCTGCTATTGAACTCCGTGTACTCACTGTCTTTAAAATGTATAAGCTCGTGTAATTATGCAGGATCCTACTGATGATTCTGTGAGGTTAATTAATAGTTCTCCTCTGGCTGGCCTCTTATGTCACACTGAAAACTCTGAATCACATCAGCTAGCTGAAAATGAGACTTCTCAAATGGACAGGTTGATTTGTAGCACAGCAGGAATCCTGTGGAATAAATCATTGCTTGGCTTTCTCACGAATCCGGCAAACTTCCCCAAACACATCATTTGTATCTTGTGACTACTGATCATCTAACTTTAGCCAAAGCAGAGAAAAGATATCAATGTTTAGCTTTATCCACTGGTATCTAGCCTAATAGGTATTTGTAATAATTTGGGATATAATATTAGAATAATCACTTCTGGACCTTTGATTTTTATAACCTAATAGGACAGTAACTACTAACTTACTGAAATATAAGACCATTTGGCTTGATCCATCTACTTCTTTTTATGTTGCTTAATCTATGAACAAGACAAAGGACCAATTCAGCTTCCTCTCATTCGATTCTGAGTTTTGCCAGACTGCAGTCAGTAAGCACCTGAACTATAAATGAGAGGTGCTCTGTTTGGCCAAGGTCATTTCCACATTAAAATGCTCAACCCTGGACTGTGGGCACATCTCAGCTTTCCAGTTCAATGGGGTACAGATTTATTTAGTTCCCTTTTTCAAAAGAATTCAAGGTTTGATATCTTCACAGAAAATGATGAGGCATTTATTATTCTTTGTTCCTTTGTACTGAGTCAAAAAATAGAATAGAATACTATGATCACATGTAAGAAATAAGTATCCACATGTACAATCTCTAATCTTGTATGGTACACAGGGATATATCTATGTCTCCTTTAGTAGTTGCAAGTTGATAAGAGTATATCCCTTTCAAATGAGAGTGAATGCAATGATTTTCTGCAAATCAGTATTGTGGGGATTATTATAAAACATTTTTCCTAAGCTTCAGGATTTTTAATCTTCTTAAGGTAAAATAGCTACACAAATTAAACCGATGATTCTATAAGACAGCTGCTTTGCAGAATGAGTTGTGGTAGATCACTGCTTCTCCAAACCTTAATGTGCATAAAAGTCACTTGGCGATCTTGTTAAAGAGCAAGTTCTGACTCAGAGGATCAGGACGGGGGCATCAGTCGTTAGTTCCCAGGGGATACTGATGCTTCTGGTCCTTGAAATTCACACTGAGTAGCAAGTGTGTGGATAATTCATTCTATTCTAGAAGTTCTAAGTGTCTGGTGGTAATGGCTTTGTAGGAGAGAATGGATTTTACTTGGGTATTGAAGGATGGATGGATTTGGATAAGCTATTATGGAGCAAAATAACATAAAATGGTACAGAAACATAAATTAGTGTGTTATGTTTATAGCAAAGTGAAGAGAGAGTTATGGATGCAGTTGCAAACCTAAGGAGATTTTTTCAAAAATAATAAAAGTCAGCAAGAATAACATAAGATTTTGGTAGGCAGTGAAAGTTGTTGTTGGGGTGGGAATAAAATGTGTCCTGTGATAGAACTGAAATGATAAGTATATTATAGTTATAACTTCTTTGATTACTCAGTACTTTTAACATACAAGAAATCATTTGACCCTTGTAGTGAGGTAAACAAGGCTCACACAAGTTTTAAGGGACTTACCTAAAACAGAAAATGTCAGACCTGTGCCTGGAACACAGACCCTCTGACCCACAGTCCAGGGTTCATTCCATTCTTCCTAATTATCTTTTTGTCTCATGTATTTTAATTTGTTTCCCACGCATTCTGATTGGTCATACTTTTACAATAGACTCATAGCAATAATTTTAGAAAGTCAATCTCCCTGCCTTTTCAACACTGTCTGCATTACCCCTCTGCCTTCTTGTTTGTAACAGTAAGTTGCCCTGTTGTAGTCTCACCTATTGGAGGATGGGGAGAAGGGGAGCGAGTAGATTGGCCACCTTACGTGGGCTGAAAAATTTGTTGTTTCACTCTTGCATCAAGCCATCAGGTTACTAATAAAAATTAAATTACCTCAAGAAAGCCAAATTTTAAACTCATAGTCACTTTTCAAACTTCCAGAATTCTAAAAAACTTCGAAGTTTTCCAAGCTCAGTCAAGCAGTAGGGATGGAAATCAAGTCCATCTACTCATGGAGGTAGGGGAAAATATGATCTATATAACACTGCATAGGGTAAGGATCTCCCCTCTTTCTCTATGTTCTTTTGGCTCTTTATTTGCCAGTGTATTATCCAACAGTTCTAGCAAGTTCATCCTTTTAAAAACAAAACAAAACAAAAAACAAAAGCAAAATACTGTCCCAAATCACATAGACTCTAAGTAAATGTTTCTATTCGTAACTAGAGTAGTTTTCCTAAATATACCTCTGGCCTAAATGAAAGTAGAAAACTATATTAACTACACATGAATAGTAATATAAATAGGATTCATTTAGCATCTTTCTCGTCATACTAACCAACTAACTCAAAAATTATTGTTATGTTTTTCTCAATTATAAAACTACAAGTAATCTGAGTTTACAGACTAAAGTAACTATTTTGAAAATATCTCTCAGAACAATCCATGCTGGTGATTACTTCAGCTAAACTGTATGTTTTGAAATATGGATGTTTTCACAAGCCCACATTTATATAATAATTGTTTTATTTAAATCTTTGTTTTTAAAAGTCCTTCTCCAGAGAATATGAAATTATACACATAAAGTTATAGCAGTATTATTTGGGATTTTAAGTGTAAGTTATTAAACATAATGATTATGGCTTAATAAAATGTATTCACTTGAATATTTGACACTCATTAAAAAAGACATCTGTTCCAATAACTGATGATTGCTATGTTCTAAATCCCAAGCAAATGTTAGAGCAAGAACTCGGACTTTAGACACCTCAGTTTTTTACAGTATTTGAATTAAACATCAATGCTACTATTTTACTTTATTTATTTTACTAAACAACAATGCTACTATTTACTTACTTTACATATTGTGTAAGTTTCTAAATATGATAAAAGTATTCATTTTCTTTTGGAATGCTTAATATATTTCAAAGATTAAATTGTAAGAAAATAATATTAATCACTGGACATCAGATATACTTCTTTTATGAACCAAACTTTCAGATAAATTTCAGATGATTATTCAGCCAAGAGTTTAATAAGGCTATAACAATTTCAAGAAATACATCTGCATTATTTTGTATATTTTGTATTATGCATTTTATAAATAGCTCTGTTTTTCTCTATTAATGTATTGACAGTGCTTCTTATTTTAGATCCTCTTCAGTAAAATCCTGCTAACGCATTATTCAGTATAGTGTGAATTTGAATATCACAGCTCAATTCACACTCCCTGAAATATGTTTAGCCTATAGGACAGGTGTTGGTTCACGTCTCTCACAGGATTGTTATTCAACTACCATCAGATTTCTAATTACTTCCAGAAAAAGCCTATCTGCAACCGTTAGTGCCACGGTGACCAATAGCATCATAGGCCGCTAATAGTAATGAGCAGTGCCCTTTTATAAGGAAGTGTAATGACCTCAAATTAATAAAGGATAATAGAGATGTACATTCTAATGAGATGAGGATTAACTGGAAATAGGATTTTTCCAGTTACTTCTTTTCTAGCACATTTACTCTACGTTGTCTATCAGTCCAGATCTATGCCAATGTATTTTGATGAAGGTTCTTATAAACCAGGGTTGAGAAATCACATTCCCACATGAACTAGGCAGGTAACATAAATACTAAGCTATTTACAGTTTGACCAAGTTACCTTTCCCTGAAAACACTTTCCCAGATAAAAAAAAAAAAAAATCACCAAACAAAACTCCTTGCAATGACTTTCAACCTCAGAAAACTGTGATAGTGGGGAGGTCCCCCCAAAAAAGTAGGGTTTTGTTTTTCCATGTGTAAATTTAAAACAAATATTAATTACAGACTTATTCATACAAAACAGACTTGTTCATAACGTTATCACAGATAAGTTTATTATTTTTAAAAGAGAAGAAAACAACGAAGAAGTTATAGTGAACAGAGTATGATATGGAATGGAAAGTAAGAATTTACAAACAGAGATGGAACTGGCTCTAGCACATGAAGTCAAGAATTTTAAATTAACTACAACAGAAAACAAATTCACCTTCTCCATGACAATTCGCTAACAACGGCCTTTTTATGTGATCAATATCAACCTAATATTAAATGGGTATTTATGGAAAAATAGTTCAAAAAAATTGGTTAATAACAAACAGGTACGATATCTTACTATAAAAATTGGACAGCATCCCAGCAGCCCCTACCCCCAAGTACTTCAAAACCCAACTAAATTTCTATCAGAACTTAATCCACGTTTCATTTGGGTTTTTGGAATTTTAGTTTCTGACAGAACTAAAAAAACCAGCTCTGCGGTAGGCAGGTAACTAAGAAAAGTGAAACCACATACAATGCTGAAGTGGTTACTCTTCCTTCTTGTCAGGCCTTCAGCTTTCCAGTACAAGAGTGAGGACAGGGCCCCTTTATGCTGTGAGGGGAGGTAAAAACAGACATGGCCCTAGGGTGCCCGCCCTTCAAGACAGTGTGGGCTCTACGGCTTTGATCTCTTCAGATACTATTCTCAGTGGTGTGTAGTGTCAGTCTATGTATCAAATTTGCTTTCCACCAGAAGGCACACAGGCGGATCGAACTTGCAGTGACCCCTCCCCATATTCTCTTCTGGTCTCATGTACTCTGGCCACACCACTTCAGGGCAGGTTTGACAAAATTTCTGCAGAAGCAGGTGCTGGATGAATCGAATCAGCATTACTCTTAAAGAGCATAGCTTCCTTCGGCTCTTTCAGGTGACGTGTGGGAAGAGACTGTGAGGTATGTGAACTCAAGACAGTAGATGAAGAAGCCCAAACGTTTACTCTCCCCGGAGGGATGCCTCAGGCTCAGTTGAAATTCAAACTGATAACTCTTTTGTATTAATCTGATGAAAATTGGTTTTTTTAAAACATCGTGTAAAAATGCTCAGATAATTATATATAGTTGCATTTGAATGAACAACATATTTATTACGCTTTGATTCGTCTCTGTTAACCTTTAACGTGAGTTGCAGTTTTACACAAAGTGGGAGCAGAGCGCCCCACACGGCATTCAGGTTCATTTACCTTCTGAACACTGAGGAATGTCACAGACTTCGTAGCGTACCTCTGGATTGCTTGTGAAACACCAAGGTCCCCCTTCTTCCCCTCGAGGATTTCGACAGTAGTTTTCCTGTAGGTCTTTACCCCGATAGCTCGAAGGCAAAAAGCTAGTTTTAAAATGATAATCATTACAGTATAAGAGCATGCAACTTTATTTTGGGCCTATTAATTTTACTAATTAGTGGGTAAGTTTTTCCTGAAGTACGGAAATCCTTTATTCTATCTCAGACTTCCACATATATTAATTTGAACTTTGTCAGTTTCATCCATTCTTAAAATACTTAAATTTTATAAATATTTACCTAACCGAATTCCCACATTCAACGTCATTAACAATGACTCATCTCTGGAGTTGCTAATAGCCAATCATTCTAGAACCTAATTGACATTGTTCGAACCACAATTTCAAAGCTCCCCTCAAAGTCAGCACCTGATTGAGCAAGGCCACTGAGGAGAGAATGGAAGAAACTGCAGTTGACCTTGAAATCTCACTATTACATTGCGTATCTGAGATAATTACTTGTTTGTATTGCTTTTCTCATGAAGAATAGCCCTCTTTTTTTCTGCACAATTGAGAAAGAGGTTGACGAAGTGACACCAACAAAGGGTCTAGAATCAAATTAAACCTGGATTCAAATTTCAGTTCTCTCTTTTACTAACTGGAGACCCCAGCAGGTAATTTAGACTCTCTCAGCCTTTTAGCTTACCTGCACATGGAGTATAACCGTAACTTAAAGCATCTTACACTTTATATGGTGTTTTGAGAAGTTCAAAGAGATGACAGAGTAATCGACAGTCAATAAATGCTACTTATTATTAACCTCACTTCACCTAGTAGTCTTTACCCTGTTGTAGTAAAAAACAGAATTACTTATTCTCTTCAAAAAATTTAGCAATTTTCACTGTAACTGGGGTTTAGTGCTTCCAGACTTGAGTTTTTAACAGTTTGCTATTGGGTGCAGAGACTGTAATGCATTACCTTCATTTGAAATTTGTAATGCCCTAGTTATAGTGTTCTTATCACCATAAAGTATTTCAACACAAAATCAGAAAAATCCAAAGCCGTTTTTATTCATTTGTACTGCTTGTGGCATTGGCACAACGATGCTTTCTTCTGCTAGACTGAATGCAAAAAAATCGTGTAAGGAAGAATATATATCTGTGGGTAACCCTAAACTTTTTTTTTGAAAACCAGTTACATTTTCGACACTCAGTTCATTGTTGCTATAAAGCTTTATTTCTACTCTTACTGTTTCTGAGTTCTAACTGGTAGTTCTAGTGAAGTCAAAGGATTTTAGTCTCTAAGTAAAAACCGTTCAAATGTGTTTCCAATCCACTGAAACTTATTTATAAATCATTGTTTTTTGTTGTTGTTATGTTGTGACACAAAATGTATACGGATGTGCATTGGGTACCGAGAAATATTTTGCAATGACATTTTTTTCATTTGGACATGAAATATATGAAAGTTAAGTCCTCAGAAAATATAAATTATTCGTTAAAAAGAGTCTATTTTAAGAGACTTACTCCTAACCAAATTTTCAAGGAAACTGGTATTATAAATATTATGAAACTCCAAAATGTCTTTAGATAGAATTTATATCCTTACTTAATTAGAATTTTAAATATGGGGAAACAAAAATTAGGCATTAGGCCATATGATTGACATAAATTATAATACAATTAAATCTCATCATGATTTCACAGTTCCTAACAGTATTTAATTTTAAAAGAAAAAGAAGGCATCTTTTTTCTTATTTTTGGTCCTTTTATTCCAGAATAGCTTTTGTTTGTTCCAAGCTTGAAATTTTCTTTCAGTTTTGCCAGTTTTCCAACTTTACAAAGTAAACTTCTAATGAAATACTTATTTTTCTGATAGAATCAAAACTTTTACTTCAGATTGTTTTGTGTAAAGTAATACATAAAGGTATCTTAAAAAATGCTCCTATAACTATTTTATGAAAAAACTTGGTATAGTAGAGTAGAAAGAATAAGTAATTGTTAATTACAAAATCTACATTGTTGCCCCATATATGGCACTTGGCTACTTAGATGACACTAGTCCTTAGTCCCTACGCAATTTATTTACTCTGCTTTTCACTTCTTCACTTATATATGGAGTGAATTTGATTATTATAAGGTCCTTTTTTGTCATTTTATGTATTAGGTTTACTTAGAAGAAGTTAAATAATGGATTTAGTACATGTTAAATACACACATATTAAATATCTATGATTTTAGAGAAGACTTGTTGTATACACACACACAAACACACATAGAAACACATATACCTTGCCAGTGGATTTGTAAAGCTAAAAAGAAGCTGTAAAGAAGTAGTGAATGAATCAGTCAATGGTTTAGTAGTAAACATACAAGTATGGAAGGGAGAAAAAGTAGAAATCAGAACTAGATATGGCAGAAATATGAATAAAGTTTTCTCACTGGAGTTAATAAAATGCAACTGAAAAGAAAAGGTGCTGCCTTCCATAACTCCATGTCAATGCACATGAAATTCCTCTTTAGGACATTCCTGATAGTCTGGTCGTCTCTTCCCTTCATTCTTTGGTGTGTATGGCTTTTTACCCAAATTAGCTGGTTTTCTTTTGTGTCCTGAGGTATATAGCTTGCTTTTTTTTAGCATGCTGTACTTGGCCAAGGGATGAAGCCAGCCCTGCTCTTTTCACTTTATATGTTCATTCAATAAACGTTGAATTACACACAAGCCCTTTGCCAGTCAAAACCTGTGTAATAAACTTTTATTCACATATATACTATTCATGGTTCTTTATCATTGTTAGCAAGGCTTCAAGGGAGAGAAGTAAAGAAATATTTAAAACAGTTATATCATGTATACTTTGAAATATAAATTAGGTCTTCTGGGCGCTAGTCACCTTTTCTTTTCTTTTAATATAAACTGCATTCATGGGAAACTTGATCTATTCCATCATCTGCTTCATTAATGAATGCTGGTGGCCAGTGAAGGATATAGATGTAGATATCGAGTCACCTGATTTTCTGGTTAAGCTTCTATACTAATTTCATCATCTATCATCATCTTCCCATTAAGCCACTTGTAACATATTTCTATTTAGGGGTCAACAATAAATCGCTCTTCCAGACAGAGATATATATATTTTTTTCCATTTCCCATAAAGTTAATCTTTAGGTAACACTTAACTTAAAAGTGTTAAGCTATCATGCAGATAAACCAATAAGCGGCTAATTGATAAAAATTAAGTGTTACCATTGTTAAACAAACAAAAAAAGATTTGATTAATATACAAGATCTTCTCAGCCCTAAACTTCCATATCACAAGGAAATGTTTGTTGGTAAAATAGCTGATTGGACTGGGAAGCCCGTTCCCAGGGAGATCTATTTCACATGTACTCTTCTTGCACAGAATCACAATCATAGAGAATTTGGGTTGAAATAAGACCTCTACTGGGTCAGTCCTGTGCACCCAAATAGGGTAGGATTGATTTCAAATGCTATTCCTTTGTTCATGAAAAACTTAGATCGATCTATTTAAATAACAAGTTTTCCTCATATGGTGTCATGGGAGTGACACCATACAAATCCTTATGAGGGAACAAACCAATTATATTGGGTTTTTTGCTTGCTAATATAATGCTATGTTTCAGAGGTATTTGTGTATTATTGTAGGTAACTAATTTGGAAAAAACTTAGTTGTTTTCTGTTATTAAAACCCTGTAAACTGGTCAGCTTGGACACTCACTAGCTGGTGTTAATTAGGGCCGGGATCACAGGTTTGATCCCAATGTGGAACGACAAACTCTTTTTCTTTATAGGTGAGCCAATTAGCTTATGTCTGTTTACAGAAATGAAATCATCTTGCATAATTATGCCCCTCAGAAATGAATGAAACGAAATAAAAAAGTGAATTCATCAAGACAAAGTCATCACCCTTATTGCAAAAACAAGTCACAGTATGTGAACTACTGCTCAGTGTTTCATGCCCTGTTTTATGTTAAAAACACGGGTTATACAGTGACACTGGCTGGGCTCACATTCCAGCCAGAGCACATACTAGTTGTGCATGACCTTGAAAAGTTCCTAAGGCTTTTGTTCTTCAGTTTCACCATATATAAAATAGAATTAATAAAACTACCCACTATGTGGTTCTTGGGGGGATTAAATGAGATAAATAAGATAGACTCCTCAGCAAGGTACTTGGCTCGTGGTAAACTAAATCTTCCAGTGCATTTACTAACCAAGGAGAACTGTTTTAAACTACCTTAGTTCCTGTCAAATTTATTTGTGAATTGAGTCTCGGAAAAACTGGGGCTAAATTTAGTTCTTTAGTGAGTATTAGAAATCTATATTTCTCCTCCAGGATGATTAAAACTCTCAGACTAATGAGCCTATGGATGCTGTGTTTACTCATCTTTAAATAGCATTCATCTGTTATAATGAACACAATTCTTCTCTGAAATGTAGACATTTAATTTCCAGGCAATGAGAAGTTTTGTCCAGTCATTAGGCAGCAGGTGAAATGGGAAACCTGGTCAACCTCTGGCGTGAGTTATTAGCAGAGCTTCTCAATTTTGGCTGTACTTTGGAATCATCTAGGGAGCTTAAAAAAAAATACCGATTCTAATTTAATTGGCCTGTGTTGATGCCTGGGTGGTGAGATTTGTTAAGGGCTCATAGCAGGTGATTTTAATGTGTAACCAAGGTTGTGTACCACCATAGTTAAAGAACAGTCAGGCCCTGGGTCAGGTCAGAATCTGATCCATCATATTTATATCACAGTCAACCTCTCCACTCCAGCTGCAGGGTGCTGTACCTTCTGGAAGGCAAAGAGAGGAGGGGAAAAATCTTTTTTTTTTTTTAATCACATTTTCATTACTTCCTCACCAACACCAAGATGTATAAGCTGACGTTTTTGAGGTAAGATACTGTTAGGCCTCATCTTAATGATAAATTTATTCATCTTTGAATCTCAGTCATGAATTCACATAATCCTTGGCTTAATGCCATTCAGCAAAATTGGCTGTTATTATAGAACTGTAGTATTATTCTGAAGGACTCACATGAGATTGCTAACACACATATAAAAAAGAAAGGCTCTACCCTCCTTTTTTCATGCTTTTCTTACCTGTGTTCATGTGGGATCATGGAATTCCAGGGCTGGCATTTGATGCCACTCTTAGTGATAGATACGGTTCCCTTGTAGCTACCTCCTTTACCAATGATGCAGTTTCTAATGTAGTCTATCAGAAGAAAGCAGAGAAAAATTTTATAACTATGTGTAACATATGTTGCATATATTAGAAAAGAAAAAGAAAATTCTATCCAAATCTTTAGGTAATTAATGTTTATAAGTTCTCTCAAATCATACTGACATTTCTTGCCTACAGTTTCTACTATTTTCAAAACAATACATTTCAGAATAATACAAAACAAAACAAAACAAAAAAAGACTACCGAGAAGTTTTACTTTTGTGAGTATATTCCTGGATAACAGCAGAGATTAGTCTATGTATACACAACTGGCCAGGCAAATTTAATTTGACAGAATGATTTGCTCAAATATACTAAGCATTTTAAGAAAATGTTAAAAATAAAAATTAAGTAATTTGTAAAATCTATTCAATTCAAAGGGTTACTTTAAGATAATAAAAACAACTAACTTGTCTTTATCTCAATAAAATTGTATGGGTTTTTGTATATGTGTGTGTGTGTCTAAGTGACAGTTGTATTATGTTGATTATTATTTTCTGTATTTTTGCTAACTTTTCAGCTGTGAAACTATAGAGCAATTTAAACAAGCTATACATTCCTATCAAATAATAGTATATACAGTTGCCAGCAACCTAGAAGATTAAAAGATGGCCTTATACTAGATCATAAATTATGTTTAGGAATTGTAGCTTTATTGGGGTATATAGAGATCATCTTATTTTCTTTCTTTTTAGATCATCTTATTTTCTACCATAAATTAATTTTAAGTGTCTACCTTCTTAACAAGGAAACATCTGTGTATATTGTCAAGTACTCAAGTTTAATGACACAGTACGATTTAAGAAAACACTAAACTTGAAATAAATGCTATTATCATAAATATAATCCATAATCATTATTTTGTGTGATAAGAGATTTATTTTGTAAAACTCATATTTATTTAACATTCTCCAGTTATTTACTTGATATAAATCTGCTTTGGATCAAAGTGAATACGTGTGAATATAGTATCAGATAAACAAAATAGACACATTAACAAATAATATGATCTCAATTCTTCTTTTACAGATTTTCAAAATATATAATTAGGAAAAGACACAACTAATATTTCAAAATCTCCATATTTTATTATCAGGAATCACCACTATGACAGATTAGTTACCCAAAGTTGTTAACATTTAAAATGCTATGTAATAAGCTCAAAATGTACTCTAAGGTGTTTTAAACTATTAATTTAAGGTGGCACTTTCTAAAATGAACATGGACAACATCAGTTCTAGGAGATGCTCCTAGAAATAAATAAAGAGGGAGGGAGCAGTCTAATTATGGAAAGTTGAGAAATGCTCTCTTTAAAATATCATACTGAAAATAGTCAAGACACTAGTATCCTCTGTCTTAAAGGAAGAATTGACTGCAGAACAGATCCAGCATATAATAGAAAAATTAGTGGGCAAGAGCACTGTGGCAGGAAATTACATATATTTTATGCTTTATTTTGTTATGAAATATTTAGGGAGAAGCCAGTTACCTTTGTTTTCATAGAGATCAAATTCATGACCAAACTCCTTTCTCACTCCACTTGTCATGCTATTGAAAGGGAACCAGAGGCATCGTTTCCTCGCTTTATCAAAAACAAAAGCCCTGAAAAAAATATCTAAATGAAAAGAAGGAATACTACTACTTATACAGTTTTTAAAGAATGGGCACATGGTTTAACCAAGGAGGGCAATATAAAAAGACACGTGGTTATATATACATAATAAAAACATGAGTGATTTTTGAACCTACCATTTTGATCGCTAAATAAGAAAGAACAAAATTAAGTTTGTATACGTGTAGATTTAAATATCAGAATACTATTTGGAATGTTCTCATGTTATTTTAAATGATGTCTAGAAAAATGAAGTCTTAAGCAAAATCAATATATAACACAACTACTTGGATTATTTCTGAAGACATTTTTTGGAAGTACACAGCAAGTAGGAAGATTCTGTTTGTAGTTATATACAAATGATTATATATGAAATATTATGATTAATTTCCAAAGTTTGTAATTGTGTAAAGTACATTCTAAAATGACATTTCCTAAAATGCATTAGACAAATCACCACCCAGGAGATTCTCCTAGCAAAAGGGATCTGAAATCAAATGTTTGGAAAATTTTGCATATTCTATCACTTCTTGGTGAGTTATAAAGCAGGAAGCTTATTAAAGGCTATGAAAATCTTGCTATCAGGATAAGTGTTTATGTAAGGCAATGTTTCCTAAATAGACTTGCTTGCATAGACATTTTTTAATTTAAAAAATCTATTAATATCACATTGCATATGCTCTTGATATACCTATCTTGAAGAAAATTACTAAAATGTGTCACTCCTACAATCATCATTCTTATTGCTAAGTATTATATTGGGTTTTGTTGTTCACTAAAAAAGTCTTTCTAAACAAAATAAACCCTTAACTGAGAATAGTAAAGAACTTGATAAAATTTTCAACATATTAAATGTTACCTTGTCTTACAATGTAGAAAATGAAGTGGGAATTCTGACCTCTTTACCTTCCTCTAAGAAATGGTATTAAAACTCCTTCTCACTATGATTGTGCTAATTATAATGCTGCCATGAACAAGTATCTAATTAAATGAAATAACAGATTTTCTAAGAAAAGGGTTTTTCACTTTTAATCTATATAATATCTTTTAAGAACACATATTTTTCTTTTAATTTTAGATATTCCAAGCTAGTCACTTATTTCTTAATAATTTGCCAAATTTTAAATAATTTTAAATAAGGGGAAATAACTTTTATGAAACATAAAAATATGTAATAAAATTATTTAAAACATTTTACCTATGATCTAATATTTTTATGTTGTACATTTTATTCTATATTCAAATAACTCCAAAAATGTTATGCATAAACTTTGAGCTTTGATTTACACATCGATAATTTGAAATATCTACCTACAAGAACATCTTACAGCTGAAATCATAATTAAGAGCCAATCATAAAAGTATATTTTTGCAGCAGTGGCAGATAACTTAAGAGAGGATTGGCTAATGATAGCAATAAGACTTGAATTTTGATCTGGTGGGCTGTAGCCTTATGCAATACATGTTAAATTCTCTATTACGCTATTGTAGCATGTTGGGGTGTATTAAATGACTTTGAATGCATAGTAGTTAGAAAAAGAACACATATTAAGAAAAAAACTAAGCAAACATCTAAAACCAAATTTTAAAGTTACAGTTGCCGCTTAACTTCACGTTAAAATAAAGTTGTGTGACACATATATAACTACTCTTCTATGGATAATATGGCTTTGACATGAGAATGCCTTGGAGGGGACTCATGAGCCCCATCAGGAACATGCTAGATTTGCCTCCGTGAATACACAGGTGATTCCATCTGACAAGTGGGTAACCGAGTTTCCAGTTTGCTGACTTGACTTCACCCTTTCCCCTCATTCCATTACAATGCCATATTCTCTCAGAAAAGTGTTTCCTTGAATCACTTTATACCTCCAAATAGACTGGATCCAAACAGTCAGATTCTAGAGTTGCATCTTCTTTTAAGTTTGACTTTAAAAGTCTTTATCTTACCTTATTTTAATTATCATATTCCTTTCAATAATTTATTTTGTCTAGTTTTCTAGTTGTTTACGACAGGAAGGCAATTCCTGTACCAATTACTCAGTCATGGGTGGAGGAAGAAAGCCTCATATTTTCTTCTCTTGAGTCAAGTCATGGATAGCAATTTTCTGGGGAGCTTAGAATCAGGCATTATGGTCCTCTTTCCTACCCAGCAAAAAAGAACTTTGATCTCTGTAAAATCAATATTGTTGATACCTTCTCAGGAGGAGATCGCGTTTGAGAATGTTCCACCCCACACCCACTGAATCACAGATGCTTTCACACCGCATTGTTGGTATTTTCCAAGCATTTTTGTATATTTGCCATTGTCTTTCAATGATTCTAGTCCATATAGCAAGCCTGCGAAAAGATCCTTTAATTCATTAAGAATCTAATTTCAGAGTATCACAGTATGTCCGTTCAATTCTGAACAACCAATGTATTTAGTGATTGCAAACACATGTGCCTATATATTTGGGAGAGACAAGTGAGAGGGATGACATTTTTGGGGCAGAAGAATTCTTTCTGTACAAAGGTATTATACATGTGGTTTTCTGCACAGGTTGCAATAAATTTGAGGGCTAAATGCAACTCAACCAGAATATAGTAGGAAACTATGAAACCTCATATACATGGGATATATAAAGATTTTCAATCATTTCACATATGTTCCCTAATGCAGCAAAATTATCTTAGTTCCTCCTAAATAAAACATAGGGAAGGGTTTTTGTTTTGTTTTCTAGAGCTAAGACTGACTAATGTGAAAATCAAAAGGTAGTAATACTTTCCTTACTCTTGGATTCAGGAGAGTGTATTTTCAGATTCATTTATTTATAAAAATAAATAATAAGATGAGGTTCTCCCATTTCCCTTGCCCCACCTTCCTAAGCCTATGAGGGGAAAAATACAATAAATCTAACCTTCTCAATTGTGAGAACATCACCATAAATCTACACAGTAATGATGTTGATTGAGAGTAGTTTTCTCTAGTTTATTTTGAATAATCTGAAGGCAGGAAAGTCAGGAAAAGAAACAGAATTATCATAGGAATATACTTGCAAAATCAATTCCCCACTCCACTTGCCAGGAAATATCTCCCTGAAAGTGGCAGTTTGGCAATAAAAATACTTTCAGAGGAGTTGTAAATGAATAGAAGGGAGATAGTCTGTCCTCCACTACATCTGTCGAGGACCTCCTCTGACCAGGTCCGTAACACTCATTTCTCTGAAAAAGGTAAAATGAGATTAGGCTCACTTGCCACGGCATTACTAAAATCTGAGTTCACATTACATGTCACTGTCCAAATGCAGTGGAGTAGAATTCAAAACTGACAGGATATCATGCACAGTCCTGTAAAAAATAGAACGAAATAGGGAATAAATGGGTATAAAGTAAATGAGGGGATGGGAATGTTTACAAAGAAGAATGAGGAAATGCGTTTTCTTCTGGCAATTCAGAAAATTATTCAGATGCAACTGTCTCCTTCTTGGCCCAAAACTCCCAAGTTTTATCCTTGGGATCTCTGGCAAAGTAGGAAGGAATTCCTCCCTGTGAGGTTGCACAGGGAATTTCAAATGATAAGAAAACCCTCCGTTTGAATCCCCTCATGCCTCTTTGAATTTCTCTGTCACTTTTCACCTAAAACTTCATCATCACTACCCCTAACTCCTTTTGAACAGCGTTTGCTGCTGACACCAATCCCTCTACTTTTTTATCTAATTCTCTCAACACCTTTTATTTAAATCCCTAGACAATGATGTAAGATGCAGTAAATTCTGGCTCTGGCCCAAGTTATATTCTGAAAATTCCTCCACTCTTCTTGCAAGAAAAAAAAATTTACTCTGAATAGAATATTTTAAAATGTTGGCTAAAAGGCAATCTAATGGAATTTTAGTTTCTAAAGTTCAACTGTTCATAAGATGAAAAAACACAAATTCCATAACCAAGGGCATTCTGGGTTCTAAAAGATATCCATTTATGTGCTCTCCCTTATTCATACTTCCATCAACTGAGAGCTACATTTTCTGTTATAATGAATTAAAACTAAAGTCAAGCTTATACTTTTAAGGGCAAATTACACTGAATACAAAGAAAAAAAAACATGATGATAATTAGAAGATGTTATATTTGGAAAGTTATCCTAAGAACAAAATGAAGCAACTTACTTGCAAGTGAATGGAAGTCCTTTATTCCTAATACATCTATTGGCACATTGGTCTGCAGTGTTCATTTTTTTTGTTTTTATCTTCAGTAATGGGTCTTCTTTAATTAGAGTAGTCTTTGCTGACTTTTTGAATTCATGAAGTGTGTTTCTTCTTTTCTTCTGTCCTTCTATTAATAATAATAATTTTTTTAAAAAAATGGAGGAAAGCTTTTAAGGCTCATATAGAAAAAATGTCCTTAAGGATCATCCACAAGATAGTGATTTTATCTGACAACATACTAGATCTCCAGGGGTTGGGGGTGAAGTGAGGTGGGGATTGATACTCTCAGATAGTTAAGAGCAAGGGAGGAATATTGTAACCAGTGAAGAATAAATAACTTGTCATGTAGGATCACTCATCTACATTCTTTAAAATGAAATATGCTTATAAAAATTAGGACAGAGTTCACTCTACAGAAATAAATGACATGATAGTCTCCAAACAGTATGAAAGCAAATGCCCAGGCATATCATATCATGCTCTATAATTAAATTTGTCATTTCCTTCTACAGTTGGTCCTTATGTAAGTTATAGTATTAATTAGATAAGTCAATTCAATTACATGTGAGAAACTTCTCACTAAAAATGGTGCAGTGGATAAATTCTTCTGGCTCTCTTCATAGTATTTCATATTATTCATATTTTGGCCCTCCTCATTTCCGACAGAAGTGTTTTCTGTGCTTGGGGGTACTATTTCTTAGGTATCACTGAATTGTTTGTCTTGAAATCAAGCCAAATGCTATAAATCAAATGTATGTAAAACTTCAAGCTTTAATGTAGCAATATCATTTTTCTTCAAGAGAGTATTCTACAAGGCCCCTAGATAGCATGAAGTCTCCTATTAAAAATGTGAAAAACAGAACTAAAACATCCTAAAGGACTTAATCTTATAGATGACTTTAGAGTATCAAGAACTACTTCTTCATTCGTGATGTGCCCAAAGTTACCTAGCTTCTAATCATGGTCACCATCTTCACAATGAGGATCAAAATGTCTAAGATACTGCACCTATTAAACAATAAGGATGGGCATGATTGTGCCTCTCTTCTGCCTGCCAGTTCTTTTGAACATCCTTATAACAAAGGCAGTAATAATATATTCATTTTTAAGATAAAGAAACCAAGACAGAGAGAAAAATTAATTGCCCATTTAGCAGACCTCATTTGAAACCCAGCTGCCTCACTTCAGAACCCCCAGCCCCCACTCTTAAACACTCATGATGCCATCTTTTCTTTTTTTTTTAATTCTAAGTAAGTAGAAATATGGCTTATAAATATTTTCTGAAGATCCGGTTCAGAGCTATCAGTAGAGAAGAAACTTGGATGGTAGAACAGGAAATGCATTCCTGGTCTTTATATGTGGTGAAATGTGCCAAGAAAAGAGGGTGAAAATTTTTGTGCAGAAAATTTGGAAATATGGCTAGCAGAGTGAGGTACAAACAATGGCATCATACTCTCAAGTTTGCCAGCAACCACTGGCTCCAGTTGGTTTATTAAACATGCAGATGCTATTCATTAATGTCTATCCTAACCTGAAGTCCACAATAAATAAGAGAAAACATGAAGTCCTCTAAATTTCTGCTTCTCTGTAAAACTTCAGAGCACAATCCCCAAAAGACTGGTACTAATTTCTGTAATAATGTTTTCATTTTTAACTTTTCTTTGCCTTACAAGATGGAATGGCCAGGGTACAACAGATATAATTTAAAAGACATTTTAACGTAGAAATTCATTCAACCAAATAATCTATCAACATGTTATTTATTGAGTGCGGAGCAAATGCCTTGCATAACATTGGCAGACAGATGATAATTCTGGCAGTCTTACCGACTTGCCAAATGACTTTGTTTAATTACCTGAAATGCTAATATACCAATGACTCAGTCTACAAAATAAAAGTTATATTATTTTTGAAGCTATTTAAATTATAATTATTAAGTAAATATTTGGAAATTAATTCAGATAAAAATGTTATAAATATGCAAAGTTTTAGCTTTGTTTTTGAAATTCCATTCTTTAATTTCTGGCATAGAGAAGAAATTGTTATTCTCCCAAGCAAAGAAGTGGTATAATTCTTTTCACATTTTGGTTTCTGCCACAGAACCATGTTAATGGGAGATATGTCTGCATTAGGAGTTTCTTCCTTTGACCGTGGTGCACCATTTCTGAAGTGCTGTGAGATGTTTCACAGAATAATAATCATCTGATTTGCTATATAAATTGGAGTATTTCTTAGAATCAAATAGTAGTTTATGGATGCTGAAAATCTATTAAATAAAACTGTTGACTAAAACGGAAGATATATATATAGATAGATATAGATGTGTGGATTATATATATATATTTCTTAAATAAATTCAGTTAACTAAAAATATAGAATTAAAATTGGCCTGATGAGTAATGTGTTTATTACACATATCTAAGTGTGAGAGAAGAGCATAAAACTAAATTTTCAAAGTCTGAGGCAAGTATTAAATTCAGATATGTACTTTACTAATTATCAAATTCATTTAACTAAAATGAATTAGTTAAATCTATATAGATATAGATAGATGCAGATAAATTTTAACAGTCTGAGGCAAACATTAAATTCAGATGTGTATTTTACTAATTATCAAATAAAAAAAAACCCTTGTGGATGCTCTGGTTTCTTGGCTCAATACCACGCACTATGAAGGCAAGTACTGAAGACTACTCTAGAGAAAAAAGGTCTCTGTGGGATTGTTGGTTGTGTTTAATTCTACACATCCTCAATTGTCCTATCGAGATGTGTTAATGTGTGGCTATACCTCATAAAAGTAGTCTAACTCTTGCTTGCTGATAAGTTTTTCCATCACCACCTTTCATCTAAAGACCAAAAAGCATTCAGAAAAGCAAATAAATCTATGATTTCCCTTTACTAGATAATAGATAGGAGTGAAAAGCTTGTATGGGCCTACAGAACTAATCAAAGGCAATGGGAACCAGATACCAGGATTCTCTTTTCACTATTTATTTCTCATGATTTAGAAGCTTTCCTTTATAATTTAGTCATTTCTACTAGGTCAGTAACAAATTACTCAAAAATGTGAAGTTCAAGCTCATTGTACATCATGTAATCCAGGCATCTATAAAACTAATTTCTTCTTCAATAAAAGAAAAATTCAAAACAGGAGTTTTAAAGACAGCATGTCAAAATAAAACTCCTTTTCTGAAAATAGTTTCAACTTTTTCTTCCATATATATTAACAACTGATGATTGTTTTACTGAAAACAGTTAAAAGACCAGCTTAATTTGGGAAGAAACTAAAAAAAAATATATCTTTGGATCAGATTTTTCCTACTATTTCTTTGTGCGTGACTATTAGTTGAAGTTTATAAACAAAATATTGAAATGAAATCAAAGGGTGAGAGATCACAGCAACTTTGTCATGCTTTCTTGTACTTTAAATTACAACTCCTTTCTCCTCTTCTCCTAGTATGGGAAAACATTCTGGGAGCTATATTTCCTGAAGAACCAGAAATCCTTGTTTTAGAACTGAAATCATTAGGATCTTAGTGAAAACCTACAAACAGAAAGTAGGGTCAAATGTATCAAGGTGCTTGAAGAAAGACACATTTCTCCCTCTGGTCCCCTGGCCTCACACTCATTTCTCTCAGTACCTCATATATTTTCTTCTCTGTATGGACTAACCATTGACTTCAAAGGAAAATCATGCAAGGAAAGGATTTGCAGGGTGTGGAAAGAAGCAGGAATCTGGCTCCACATATTCTGAGAAACCTACCCACATGATTAGTGATTAACAGCTTGAAGTGGCAAGATGTTAAGATGAAAGTACACAAATAATTAATGGAGGGAATGGTTGTGACTGGAGATTTTAACCTTCCCAAAGACAAGAATCATAAATACTAGTTCACAGTTTCATTGCTGTTATCTAGGACTTGGATTTCGTAGCTGGTATTTGAGAAGCAAGCGAAATGATCTCTTCCAAAGAGGTTTACACAATGAAGTGATAGTCAAGGTGGGATTCAGGGCCTCTCTTTTTCACCTTCATTCGGCTTCCTTGTTCAGGATGTCATTGTCACAGATGCCTCCTCCTGGTCTATTCCCTGACCCTCTGTTTCTGCCAACAATTCTCCCTCCACACAGCAACCAAAACAACTACACTGAAGTACAACTTAAGTCGGGTCTCTTGTCTACTCTAAAATTTCCAACTGCTACCCATGATGTTCAGAATAGTTTAGCACAACCATTCATGCTTATGCATGCTACCCTCTCTCATTTTTCTAATCACAGGCCATACTACTCCCCCTCAGTTACTCAGTATACCAGTCCCACATGGTTACAGGTCCTCATTCTTTCTCACCTCCATGCCTTTGGCCACTTTGTTTTCCCCTGACTTCAGTACTGACCGTGCTCCATTTTTTCATACTCAACTTGGGTACCATATTTCCCCCAAACTTCCTAAGCTAGAAATGAACTCTAAACCATAGTATTATAGTATTTCTAACACAGAGATTTTCATATATTACTTAGCAAAATGGATTTTTAAAAGGCAATTTCAGTTGATTTCACTGTTTCTGGCTTCAGTATAAATAAAAGGAAAAAAAAAAACAGCACATATTTCCTTCTCAGAGATTTGGGTAGGACTCTCAGCTCTGTCCGCTTACTGTGTATGATAAGATAATTAAGGTCGCTAACCTCAATTTCCCCATGTAAAATGAGTTGAATACTGCTAATCTTATTAGAGTTAAATAAGTTCTCTTTTAGAGTTTGGTCCATAACAGTTGCTTAACAAATGTAGGTTTCTTTCTCATTTGTTCATCTTTATATCCTCCCAGGTTCCTGGACATTAGATGCTTACTTAAATACTTCTTTTGTTACAGGGAATTGGATATCTGTTTCCAGTGTAGGCAGAAGTGGATAGGGGGTAATTCTATGTAGACCAACTCCTATAAGGATGGCTTGGATCCACTATATTGCAATAAATGATCCTCATAATACATTCTGCTTATAATTGGTTGTCACCTCATTATAGTATCCACTTCTTTTCTAACACTGTATTATTTTACAATATGTACAACTATAGACTCATAGAATAAACCTATAAGTATAACCAAAGCAATCAACAACAACAAAAAAACTCCAAATGTTCAATGTTAGATGATATTTAAAAAAGGATAAATTTTGTATGTTCTAAGAGGACTATCCATGTTCTCCATTTTGGAGAATGTTGTTAAAAAAAAAAAAAATCTATCAAAATAAACTTGCCACCCAAACTAAGCCAGACCCTCTTTTGATGACAATTTTAGCATTATCCACTTCAGGAATTATTCACAGCATATCTGTAATTCCCAATTGGCCTCGCCTTGCCTGCCAGCAACTCTTGGGCTACATTCTCCCTATACTCAGGAAACACAGTCATTTCAACATTAGCCAAAGTGAAATATAATTACAAATGTATATCTCCTGCCAAAACTTCGTAATGCGTGCCAAAAACAAATAGACGTTGTCTATGGTTGATCTACCGTTTGGGTTTTCCACATTGTGTTTCCTTCTCATTAGCACAGATGATTTCAGGTAACCATATTATACTTCAGACCATCAACATTTGAATCTTTTAAAAATGAAAGCCCTCCAAATATTAGCCGTGTTTTCAATTTATGCTCAAATTCCCCTAAAATCAGCAATCCTTATGAGAGTTCATTTTAGCATGACACACCTCAAGCATGATGACCTGCCTGATGGAACTAACTTCTTTTTCACCTCTTTGGAAATCGTACCTACATATTTTCAAACTGGTCCTTCCTGCACACTGTTGTTTTTTACAAGGACCACTTCACAAAATAGAAGAAGAAAGCCAGGTGGGTCGAATGCTTTACCTTGTCATTTAGCAAAGTCTTGATGTTTTCAACCCGGGTATTACATCAGAAACTACATCAGAGCTCTGATACATTTCATATTTAGCTTATCTCCAAAGATATAGCCAGTCCTCTGGTTTGTGTTATGAAAAGGCCATGTCTACCATGTGGGCATTCGTTCCATTCTTTTATTCCCTTGTGCCTACCCATGGTGTTCACTACCTTCTCCCATTGGCATCTCAGCCACCACAATGATAATACAAACAAATACAGATGTTTCCTCTTGCCCTGATAACAACAGAAAACTTCCCAAAGCGGCAAATGGAATCTCTACACTTCCAGGAAGGGTAGTATGAACTCACCAGCAGTTCCTTCCCAACCTGTAAATTCGGGAGAGAAAATGGGAGACTGAAAGGAGCCGTTTCCCAGTTTAAATCAGAGTCACACAGTTTGTGCCTCCCTTGCCCTGCAGTTTCAAAGGGCAGGCATCCAAACCCAGACAGAATGAGATCTCAGAAGAGAGGCTTTCTCTTTCATTTTTATAACATGCATATCCCCAGAGTTTAATCTGCCTTCTCCAAATGAAAACCTGTATAAAGTCATCATTTAGCCCTGAAGGTTGACTGTATGATGTGGGGTAGCAGAATGTCATGGAAAATTATCCCCTGGAAAGAAGGGAGTCCCTGCTGTACTGACAGTCACTCTCCCCTCTTCAAGACCAGACCTTCGGTTCAGCTTTAAACTTGTCCAAACCAGCAAAATTCCAGCCAGTGTTAGCACTTCATTCCTGTCCCACAGTCCACAACTAGGAAGCTAAGGGGGAGCTGGGGCTAGGGTTGGGGTGGAGGACACATTCAGGGGATGTTAATTATCATTGTAAATGCCTTGCAAACAGAAAAAAAAGAATATCAAAAGAAAGCACCAGGAGATGTTTAAAAAAAAAAAAAAACCCATGCCACACACAGAGTTAAGAAAGGATGCTGGAGATGGGGTGAAGAGGGTGTTAGGGAAAGGGAAGGTTAGCAGGAGAGAGTTAAAAGAAGACGAATGAGGAAGAAGAAGAGAAGACTAACCTGCATAGGGGATGGCGATGGGAAGCAGAAGGAGATGGAGGAGGACATGCTGCAGGAGCAGGACTGGCAGAAGTTTGGTCCCCCACATGGTGCTGCCGGACGCGCTGGCGGATCCCACTGGACGAGATGCCTGGCTGAGAGAAGCCTGTTCCGACTCAGTGCCTAAAAGAACCAGTCGGCTCTGAGCAGCTTTTTATTGCGATGAGCTAAGTTTGTTGTGTGATTAACTGGAAAGATCTAGGTCTGAACTCCCTCTTACGGTAAGAAACTGTTTAACAACAGCCCTTTACTCTCTTCCACCCCCTTCCTTTCCTCACTAACCCCCCGCCCAAAAACACCAAAGAGATCCCAGCTCCCCGCCGCCCCCCCCAACTCTGCTGAGGAAAGAAACTTACAAAGAGAAGGTCACCTGGCCTGAGGCCAGCTCAATTTGGAAGCTTGAGCTCCAGATCCCTGTGGCTCCTATCCGAGTAGGGAAGGGAGGAGCAAGGCTCAGCCCAATAGCTAAATCAAGGCACAGGCAGAGGACCAATTCGCTAAATTTAAACAGGAAAATACATGTGTTTACATGTCTCTTTGGGAAAAGAGGAAGGGGAAGCAGCAGCAGAAGAAAGCAAAGAGTTGCCTTTCAGTCAAATGTGAGTTAGCTTCTAATCTGTCTGGTTTCCCTGCTAGAGCAAAGTAGGGGCTCAAAACACTAACATAGGTTCAGTCGGGGGTGGGGGAGACAGGCGAGGAGGCAGAGCCAGGCAGGTCCAGCCCAGGTAAAAAGAAGGTGTGGTATTGTGGGGTAAAAATAAAGGAGCAACACCGACACCCACCGTGTCAGGTAAGAAAACTGCCCCAGCCCAAAATGCTCAGAGCAGGCAGCTTCTCTCAGCAGCTACACTAACCCCCACAATCACCTCAGATGTGCCTAAAGTGCATCAGAGAAACTTGTCTGATTTGGGATCTGTGATAAAGTCTGGTCATGCTCTCTCTTAAAATGTCTAAGAGATTAGGATTATCTACAGCCTGTCCCCAACAGATAAATGTAGCTTGGACTATGTGTCCTTATACCACACACACACACACACACACACACACGCACACGCGCGCGCCCGCGCATGTATGTCTATATGACGCGCATACCTTCTAAGATTAACTTTCACTGGAAGTCTCTCAATCTGTTTTAATTCATACATAACAAACGTGCCTCCATTCTCCAGCTCCATCCCTCTGAATGTACCCACCAGCCTCCCAAAATCTAAACGCAGAGATAGAGAGTGGAAGGAGGTGGGGAGGGGGACCGGAAGACTCATGTCTGCAGAACCTGTGAGATCATTGCTCAAACCTCTCATTTTACTGATGGGATTGATTTATCTTTGCATCTCCAGGTGATGCTCTGATCACTTGAGGCAAGAGCAGGTTTTATTTTGGATGGCTTTGGGGGGATAGTTCCCGGTGCGTCTCTGAGATGGGTGCAAATAGGAAGCCGCGTCTTTCGACTGAGGAAGAGAAAGTGGGCATGACGTGAAAAGGACTCTGGGGCGGTGTGCAGGGGTACAAAAGTGGTGGTGGGCAAAATGAATGCCATCCACACAGGGCAGCCTTCCCTTCTCCTCCTCCAGCTCCGCCCACCCACCTCCAGAAAACACCCGGGTTAGGACAGCTAGAGAAGTTTGGGATTAAGAGAATTACTTTTGAGGAATCTACTTTATATTACCTTCTCTTACTGTAAATCCTCTTTAATCATCTTCTCCTCAGAAAAACAAAACCGAGCAAACTGAAAAATCGTTTGGCAGCCAAGTCTCCCTGGTGTCCCAAGTATCCATTTTACTCTCCTTTTTACTTTCTGGTAGGCTTCTTGGAAAATCTCAACTTCAGTGTATTGCCTGGCCATGATCCTGAAATGCCCCACACATCTCTTGTGCTTTATTAGGAATTCAAACTCCTTTTTAAAGAAGCTAGATTTTTCTATAAGTAAATACTTGTAGGTAAAGAATAAAGGAGACCAGTCTATTTGTTTTTTAGTTTTTTTTTTCTCTCTCTCTTTCCCTCCCTCCCAGAGAAGGCAGAATCAGCACTGTAAGCGTGATTGCAATTATCATTATAGACTTGGAGCAAAATCCATCCTAGATAAGAGATTTAGAGCACTGCAAGGAAGTTGAATAAACTTATTTAATAAGTCACACATTTTCACAATTTTTATTGTCACATTAAATACAATAAATGCTTAAACCTATCTATAATTATATGTTTATATTTCTCTTTTGACAGGTTATTTGATTTCTCTATGTTAAAATGATAGCTCATATGCGTTGAGCTTTCAGTGTGTGCTAAGCATTGTGTCAAATGCTCTTTAAAATTTGTCTTATTAAATCCTTATAATAAACTTATATTAAGAAGGAATTATTATAATTTCCATTTTATAGTTGAGGAAACTTAAGTAAATTACTTCTATCCTAAAATAACTTCCACAAATCCCAAAGGAATAAAGATCCAGGTGTGAGACTCGAATAGTTGGTTGTACCCCGTAGGATGGAGAAATTTCTGTAAGCCCCATGAGAAGAACCACCTGTCTTTTGTTTAAGCTTATAATCTCCGAAATAAACCTAGGATGGAACATATAAAAATGCTCAATAATAAGCTACAAAATAAACCAATATATAAATAACTCAAAATCTCCCTAAACTACAAAGAAATATGCACGTGAAATAAATTATTAGTTGTGCTATTATTTTACTTTGTTTTGATAACACATTCCCTTTGTTCTTTCTAAATTGTAGTAATGATGATTTGCCCATCCCTTGCTCTCACCTTTATACTCTTTAGGTGTTAAACTGTTTGTATAAGTCCCCCAAAATGTGTCTGAAAATTTTTTGATAAAACAGAGGATCTTGTAAGGAGAATTTTTAATTGCTAGACCTTGTGTGATTACTTAAATACAGGATGAATACTCATTGCCAATATAATATCATTTTAAATCGATGATAACTTTCAAGTCTCTAGTAAACCATGTAAACTAGATGGAATGAATGGGAAAAAATGTACATTATTATACTTCCTGTTTTAAAAAATAATATTTTCAAAAGCCCCACGTTTTCAAGCACAAGTGACGTTTGCATTTGTGTAAATGGGGAAGAAGTTGATGTGACTTTGGGCTTTGCAGACCACTGATGAGTTCTGTGCTTTAGCGCTAGTCATTTCATTTGTTAAGTGACTGGTAGCACATGTGTGGTGCCATTCTGTTTGGGGCTTCTACTCCTATGGACATTTTAGTCAGGACAATTTAGTCAGATTCCTGGTTTCAGATCCCAGCTGTCTCACAAAATGTGTCACTAATTGAGAAAATTAATTAAGTTCCTTATATGTCAGTTTCCCTAACACCAGAATGGGACACTACGTGTCAGGTACTGTGCTAATAAACATCTCAAAGGTATTCTCTCACCTACCAACCCCCCACCCAGAAAAAAAAGAGATCTGTGTATCTAACAGGTATGTATTTCTACTGTCACCGGTTTATAAATAAGGAAACTGAGATTTGGAGGTGGTATGTAACTAGCATTCGGTTAAACTGTTAATAAAGTGTGACTCGAAGCCACAGCTGTCCAGGTATGGTGTCGCCACATTGACAGAAATCCAGATTGAGAAATTTCCAACATCCTTCCTAGCTTTAAAATGTGATTATTCTACTGAATTCTTTAGTAGTCACCATGCTTTTATACAAGTCTTACCTTCCACATCTGAGAAAGAAGCACCTGTGTAATTTTTGGTGTTGCTTATCTTTCCCATGCAACCGTATTTTCTCATTCTTTCCCTCGTTTGTTTCACCCTCTTATTGGTAATTTGTCATCTATAGGCCTCACCACTGAAGAATTCATGTTGACTACCTTTAATGTAGGGAATACTGCAAAATTCATGGCAATTTGTATTAATTTCCTTTATATAATACAGCTCATTTCAGAGCATGTATACAAAATGTTAGTCAACACATTAATTCACCTTGGCTTAAATCCAAGGTGCAATCATCTGAACTTTTGTGTTCCCCAAAGCGCAAATACTGAAATCCTAACCCCCAGAGATGATAGTATTAGGAGGCGGGGACTTTGGGTGAAGCCCTCATGAATGGGATTAGTGTCTGTAAAAAGAGGCTCCAGAGAGATCTCTTGCTCCTTCCACCATATGAGGGCACAACAAAGCACCATCTATGAACTAGAAAGCCGGCCCTCACCAGACTGAATCTGCTGGTGCCCTGATCTTGAACCTCCAGCCTCCAGAACTATAGAAAATCAATTTCTGTTGTTTGTAAGCCAGCCACTCTGTAGCATTTTGTTGTAGCAGCTCAAGTGGACCAAGACATGTGTATCTTTAATAGGAGCTCCTAATGAAGAAGGAATATATACTCGAGAGACAGAAAATGGCTATTGGGTAATTGCTGTAGAGAAAACAAAATTAAAAATGTGTCTAATGTCTAGCACTGAGTAGTAGTTCAACTAAACTTTGGATCAGAGAGATAACATTTGTAAATACATGAGGCAGAATCAAAAAATAATGATACAAGCGGGTGTGATGGCATATTTATTTGAACAATTGTTCAAGAGTGGGTACAGTGATCACGCAAAAGCCTACATCTCTGCGGTCAGTCTGATGGCCTCAAGGCATTTAGGGCGATGTAAATTCAAACTGAAATTAAGTAAAATTAAAACTGAACTTTAAACTTGCGCTTCCTTTGTTCCAAGTACTTAATAGCCAAATGTGTGTGGCTACCGGCTCTCCTAGTGGACAATGCAGATATAGAATATTTCCATCATTGCCAAGAGTTCTATTAGATAATATTGCTCTAGTCTAAGATGGTTGATATAAATGTCATCGAACAGGCTCAACAAGAGGGGCGCAGCAAGACAATATTAACGATAAAAGTAGATACTAAAGAGTAATCTGTGTATTGGTGACATTTAGTTTGAAGTCCCCCCTTTCTCTCTATTCATATTTTACACAGTTTGAACATGAATAACATGACTTCAATTACTTTGTCTTTGAACATAAAGTAACTATGACTGAAGACAGCTCATTGTTTGAAGGATAAGTCCAGCACATAGATGGACGAAAGCACAGAGACATTGGTCTGAGAAAAACTTTTTAAAATAGGTATTTTTAACAAAACATTTGTCTTCTAAGGAATCGGATGCAATCTATATTTTCAAGTAGAGGGTCCTGGGAATGTGGCAAGTCTTTGCCTATAACATCAAAAAAAAAAAAAAAATGACCTGACTGAAAACAATAGACAGGACTTTAGGATGCATTTTAGGCATAATGTAAAGTTGTTCTGTTTTTAATTCAACATGGATTAACCACTAAAAAGACTCTAATGTTTACTCAATCAAATCATAGACTCAACCACACTCTTGACTCTTGCCACACTCCCGGGAAATCTGTTGCACAGTTTGTGGTGAGACCACAAAGCAACATCCAGGGAAGCAACAGTAACAGTTAAAGTATGTCATTACAAGGTAGGAATTGTCAAGTGAGTTAGACAACAGGGTTATCTTTTCTCTAGAAATATGTCATATCCACTTTAGCAGAAATCAGCATTTTTTTCCATGCCATTCACTCGTGTCTATAAAGCAGTAGCGTGGCACATATTAAAAGAAATTCTCCGAAAATCAAAAGGACAGTCTTAACTAGAGCTGTTTCTTGCCTTTGGGGAGTAGAGAAGATAGGCGTTGAGAACACCAGGAAATCTGAGCTAAAACTAAACTCTGTGATGCTGCCTTTCGGTTTTCTTTTCTGAGCCACGAGGGGCCATTCTCTGAATCCAGGAGGCCTAGTTAACTAACACTCATCACCTTACGCTTAAAGGACAGCTTTTATGTATTTCCAGGTGTTGGCTGCTTTGTTAAATCTGCAGTGCCCCCAAACTTATAAAGCCTAAGCATTCCACACCTGGTATGCTGGGCACTGGAAGATTAGTAAAATGTATGAACTTGGGGAATTGATTTCTTTTTTCTGAGTTGAGAATCCAACGAGGATAAAATCATTAGTGTAAGAAAAATGAAATCTTCATGATAAGGCCCTTTTCAAAGCAACTGTTTAATCCATTCATTTAGCATCTTAAAAGCCACATAAAAGAAGTGAGGTTTCCCTTTTATTATATGTACATGTTGCATGTTTATTGTGGTCTTGGGGATATCTGAGGGCAACTCCATTTACCAGATGGCACTCAACACCAGGAATTACATTTCAAACTTGAGAGAAAAAGGCTTCACCTGGTGAGGCACTGCTTTTGTGTGAATGTGTATGTCTATATATGTGTAGGGGTGGGGGGGGGAGGGTTCTTTATAATATACTATACTACATAGCATCTGGTCTATTGACCCTATTCATGAATTACTTAAAGAGCTATTAATGCTATGATAGCATTGTCCCATATAACATAAGGACCTTGGTAATTTTTTTTTAATGACTAAATTTAAATCTAGTTTGTTTGTTAAAAGGCAATATGGTTTGGGTTTGTTTTGTTTTTTTTTTTTAATCTTACACTTAAATTCCTAATCTATGAGTCTGGGACTCCTCATTCTAAATGGTAGGGTGTTTAGCAGACTTCTTACCTCTCTCAAGTTTGGGAGTATTTGTACTCACTGGACTCCTGAGACTATAGAGCTAAGGAACTATCAGGTCCATCAGAAGCATCACTTTTCTCTAGCCATGTAATGTTGAATATGAGGAGGCAAATTCATGGTTCTTGAAACTGTCTATATTCTTTAATTAATCTTGCTGTTTTTATATGCTTTTATAACACAATAATGTTAGGGAAAAAATAGCAAAATTATGGAAATTGCCAAGCCTAAAGGACAGATGAAGTATATTGCTCAATGTTTTAATCTAATGCTGAATAAAGAGAGAAAAATGAACTCAAGAATGAACAAAATGTTCTCACCCTGCAACTGTAAAACAGAATTATACCTCATATATTGACTAGATGATGACATTTAGCAGAACACCCACAATGAAGAACACCAGATTATAACTATCTCAAACTTTTTTTTTTTTTTGCCCTGATAAAAGAAAAAAAATGTTCATAGAGTTTTCTGAATCTCTTTCATGCGATTGGTTGGTTTATTTATTTATTTATTTATCTTTATTTTTATGCGTAAGAGACGTTATACAGCCTTCTCTTCTCAAAGTAAATAAAATAATTTCTTTTTTTAAATAATTTCTTTAGCTATCTCTGTCCATCCCCAAAAGAATATACTTATCCTAGCATTTCTTATGTTTAAAGTTATACTAATATTTTTTCCAGGTTTTTTTTTTCCACTTTCCTCAGAAACAAATTTCCACCTCCCCAAAGGGCTATACTCCTTGTGGTTACTCAGCAGCATCCTAAGAGTTACTTATCAGAAGAAATCACTGTGTCTTGCTTAATTTTTAATTCAGCACTTTTGTACAATACATAGCTTTAATGCCCTGTGATTTAACATTTCTCGTTATGAATTTATTTAATTTTCTTAATGTATGCAAAGAGATAAAGTCAAGGTCAACTGGTTCAAGCCCTAATTAAAACACTTACTAACTGAGAAAACCTGAACAAATTAATTCACTTTACTCCTCTGAAAAATGATTATAACAAGGGTGTAATGGTTATTTATAATTATATTTATTTTTAAATTATTAATTATTGTAATGGTGGTTAATAGTCATACAAAGCATGTGGGAATATTTAGGAATATAATACAATTTCAGTTATTATTATCCTTATTCGTACTGAAATATTTAAGATACTCTTTTGGTCATTTAATATCTCAAACAGAAAATACCTAAATTAAAATGCGAAGTGAAGACACGCTCGTGGCATAATGATATTAGGAAACCCCCTAGTGTTTAACAGCTATTTAATCTAAAATTCTGTTATTATTTTACAATAAATTTTCGGTGACACTAAATATAATATGAATTTAAATTTTCCAGATGCATCACTGTATTAACTAATCTAGAGAGGCAGAAAAAGTCCCAGAATTCCATGTGATAAAATATTGCTAGTGAAAAATTATATATAAGTTAAATTCTTTGATATTTTAAAATGTAAAAATTTGGGGCATGCTCAATTTTGCATTACCATCTTGCCTGGATTCATGCCATTAAAATAATTTTCTTGGGACGCCTGGGTGGCTCAGTCGGTTAAGCGTCTGCCTTCGGCTCAGGTCATGATCCCAGGGTCCTGGGATCAAGTCCCACATCGGGCTCCCTGCTCAGCGGGGAGCCTCCTTCTCCCTCTGCCTGCCACTCCCCCTGCTTGTGCTCTTTCTGTCTCTCTCTCTCTCTGACAAATAAATAAATAAAATCTTTAAAAAATAATAATAATTTTCTTGAAGTCACTTAAGGGAAATACAGCATCCAGAAACTAATAGTATTTGTGGGTTTTTTCCATTAAATCAGTTAAAAAGGAGATTGAGTATTGACATGCTCTATCTGAAAAAGAAATCCTTATTGACTCAATTTCTCAATGATAAAATATTAACTTTTTCTTATATCCAAATAATTCAAGCTAGCCCCTCATTTTACATTCAAGTATATAAAGCACACGATTAAAGATATTATCCACCTTGCAGTGTATAGCAAGCGGTGTCTAGAACATCTTAGTGACTACTAAAAGTAGACTCTGGATAGGCTTTATTAATTTTCCCCTAATATACCCGAAATGTGTGAAGTTTGTCTCCAAGCAACATGACAAGATAGTAGCAAATTTACCATTTAATTTTATGCACATAAACACACATATACATATACACACACATAGGAATTCATAAATAAAATCTTTTGGTCAAAACCACCATAAACTACTCTTAAGAACACCAGTTTACCAGGTTGTAGACCACTAGATTTTTAAGGACCCAAAGTCAGTCAATTTACAAAAGAAGAAATTGAAACTGAAAATAAAGATCTACTTTTCTAGAACTCTCAAAGATCCCCTATTCTCTGACACACATCTTTAGACATTGATTTAAGACAAAACCCAAGATCCATGTCCATTGACGCTCTATTGAGATTGATTTCAGCTCTAATAAATACCATCTTAATAATATATAATTTGTAATAGCAAAATTTAGGAGCTCTTAACATGCATTGACGTTAGAATTTATTATTGATAATTATAACAATACCCAAGAATATATTTATAAGCATATGCTAAAATAAATTCTAAATTGATATGTTTAAGTCTTTTGACTTGGAATCTTTTGACTTCAAACAATTAGATATTTCTGTAGCCATACCAAAGCCCTGCAAATTTATGTACAAGTGTTGTGTATTTCCAAAAACCTAAATACACTTTCCTTATATCTTTAATATATTGCTTTATATATCTTTCTATTCATTCATGGATTCAAAACATTTATGGAGCACTCCGCGAGGCACTAAAGATACCACATTGATTTTATATATTGTGGTAGGCAGAAGAATGGCCGCCAAAAACGCCCCTGTCCCAACTGCTCCACCCAATGAATGTTACCTTACATAGCAAAGGGACTTTGCCTAAGTGATTAAGGTTAAAGACTTTGAAGTGGGAGATTATCCTAAATTATCAAGTTACCTTGATAACTCATATATCTACATCATCCCATGAGTCCTTTAAATCAGAGAACATTCCCCAGCTGCGTTCAGAGAGAACTTGCTTTGATGGCTGAAGAAGGGTCAGAGAAATGCAAATTGCTGACCTTGAAGATAAAGGGAGGGGACCACAAGTTAAGGAATGGGGCAGCCTCTTCAAGCTGAAAAAGGCAGGAAAGAGATTTTCCCTTGAGTCCCCAGCAGGAACACTGGTAGGCCATCATCTGCATTTTTTCCTAGTGAGACCCATGGCAGACTTCTGACCTACACTAACAAAGATAATAAACTTGCATTGTCTTAAGCCACCGAGTTTGTAGTAGTAATTACGACAACAGTAAACATCCATGCATATGTGTTGTCTTAGCTCTCTGAGTAGTTTGTAAACTTGTTAAAGGGAGAAGTTAGGCCTTACATTTCCTTGTATCTTTCAGATTATCTATTTCTATGCTTTTCACTTAGTAAGAAATCTTGACTGAATGATATAATAAGGAAGTTTTAAAAAAAAGTATTTATACTGATCAAGTCGTGATGGCAATCTTAACCTCGTAGTGGTTTCTGTCTCATCCTGCGCGATGATGCATTAACTGCTGCCCCAGAGAAGCATTTTGCAATGTGCTGTTTATTCAAGTAATCAGGAGAAAGCACAAAAATTACACTTGACATTGCAGGAAGATTAGCAAACAATAGTGCTGTTTTGAAAGACAGAGATCTGTATCTTTGAAAGGGGAAGTTGCAAAACTGTCTTTTCCTTTATCTGTTCAGATTCCTAAGGAAGGAGGATTTTACAACTAGTATTATCCTTGTTGGAGTCTCTTTTATATGTCTGGCACTCCTCCAGTCCAAGTTTATCTGATACCCTAAGGCTTCCCAGAGGCTCCTCTGGGATGCAAATCCAAATTCTTGTGCAAAATGTAACTGAAAAATTGATGTAGCAGTGCAAAAAATTTGCCAAATAATTTATTTAAAAGGAGCAGGAAAATAGAGGAATTACACAAAGTCTGTCAACCACAGATGGGTTTTGCTAAAAATCCTGGCCCACATCCTGTAGGACCTGTGGGTGTAAAGTGGGTAACTGTATTTTTATCCGCCTCCCCCCTCCACCGTATTGGCCCATTTACTATTTCTTGGATGACTGTTGTATTTATACATCTTATTACAAACATAAATCATATGTTAAAACCTACTCCAATTCTTGCACCTGCCGGGAAGTGACATTAATAATCTTTGAGCACCCAATGTACTAATAGATATGAGGTCATACAAAGAAATAGGAGACATGCTCTCTCCAACCAAAGTAGAAATTATCTTCTACCAATAAGCCTAACGATGATAACCTGAGAGAGTCGCTAGAGATATATAAATTTATTTCATGGATTTTTTACATTTCATTTTGTATTTCCATTCTCTGTATTACATTTCTCATGATTTTTAAACTGTAAGTAAGTAGAACTGGATTTATTTTCTTTCTTTCTCCCTCAGGTATCCTGCTTTTTGGTCATCGTGATGGTTAGTCAGTAATACTCATCTGCTTACAATTTCTGCAACCTTATTATTTTCACTATATATTTTTTAATTTAAAAAGAGCTAGAAATACCATCTTCATTAATTTAAGAAATGTACCTGGGAAATCACCAAGTTACCTCCCTTATTGATTTTGCTATAAATAATTTAAATGCATTAACTCCAGAGCATAAATAATAATAGACATTTATCAGAGCACTATTTTAAGCATATTCCACATTTCATACCTCTTAAGCATTTTTGTAAATCTTCACGAAAAACATATGGATAAGTACTATTATACCTCCACTTTACAGATGAAGTACTGAGTTTTACCACGTACATTTAGTATGCGCAAATCTAGGACTGGTACCCAAAACTATGTTACTAATCTCCAGCAAGAAAAAAAAAAAAGAAGGAGAAAGAAAAAAGAGTAAAGTACTGCACAGCAGTCTACAACAGAGGATGGATATTTGCCTCTAATTTAAATTTGAATTAAATGTGGAAAATGGGGCGAAATCTGCTCCTTAATAATAGAATTGATTTCTCCATCTGGTAGGTGGCAGTATGGATCAATCATTTCTCTTAATCACGGCTCAAGACTTCCCCATGCCCGGTATACATCTATATCATCTTCCATTTCTTCTGAACCCTATTAGTGGTTACAAGTTCTTTGGACATTGAAATAAAACATTGATTCTAAAATCCTAGTTACCCATTGCCAAAGCGACACCTTCAGCTGGTAGTCATTCATCTTCTCGTATTTCTTAAAAGAAATCCACTATCACTTCAGGTAGTTCTTTCTGCTGTTGAGCATTTGTACCGCTGGAAAATTCTCCTTCGTTCGTACTAATCTGAAATCTACCACCTTATAATTATCAGGGGTTTGGTCCTGATTCTGCCTCTCAGAGTTAAAGACAATTACTCTTCCCTTTCAAAACATGAAGATGTGTACCACTTCAAGGAATGAACCTCACCCCTGTCCTTTCAACTACTTATTCTCAGCTCTAACTTATGTTCAAATGCCCTCTTAAATCACTAAATTCAGAGGAGAATGAACACCGTAAACCTAATTCAATCTACACAGACTAGAACTCAGCTTATCTCTATTCAGGCATTAAAAACTAAAGAGATGTCAATTGGATTCAATTCTTTTAATGCAGAATCTGCCATCTATTGACAGGCTATTATATGTCCAGAACTGGGCAAGAAGTTTATATAACATCATACCATTTAATCCTCATAACAACCCCCTAGGGTGGGTGCTGTGGGGAGCAAAGCATGCTATTTCTTCCCAGATGCAAATGTTCTTTCCCCACATTTTGCTCAGTGTGGTCTCTCAGTGCCCACCCAGTGTCACTTCTTCAAGCAACCTTGTGAAATTTCTCTTACATATTTTGTGGATATTTAGGAACAATAAAATATAAAATGTACATAAATATATTTTATAGTAGTATTAAAACAATGTAATAAAACTATTCCCACATAATAAATCTTCATAAGTGCAGTAATTTTAAAGCGTTATTTTCCCATGTAATCCATTCTTTAGCTCATGCTTATAAGGTTATGTCAGCCCATATATTTACACATAATTTGATTACATAATATTTACAGATAAATATTTGGTCGTAGAATTTTTATCTTTTTTTTTCAAAGTTGAAATCCACCATAACTAGAAAAAAAATATGTATTGTTAAGGAAAAGCATTTGGAACATAAAAATAAAAACACCTATACAAAAAGTGTCCATAAATCAGACAGAAAAGCCTTTGAAATATTTACCCACATTTAAAACCAGAGACCTTGTTTTTCAACTGGAGTAAAATTTAATTATAATACCATTAAGATCAAGAATAACTGTCCAATAATGTGTTTTAAATTAACTAAATGACACCTTACACTCCTTTCACATTTACTCCAGGAACCCCTGATCTTCATAGTTCACAAAAATATAAACAGACTTGTCAGACCTCACTAAATTTATTAAGGTTTGGCAGAATGCCTATGGGGGAAAAAATCATATTTCAGAATAAAGTTTAAAATGAGCAAGAAAAATAACCTCTTGAAAGCTAAGCAGCAGAGCAAAGCCAATTGCAGCTAACTGGTAAAATAATGAGTTCCTTTAGTAGTTATCTGTCTTATATTTACCATTCCTTTTTTTTTTTTTAATAAAGTTCTAAAACAGATTTACTGCAGACTGAGCTCTGCTCATTCTGGCAGTTGTAATCAAAATCTTACTGAGGTAAATACGTGTCAAGAAAATGAGGGAGCAAGATGAAGATAAGCATATGAACTAGATGATGCTGTCACATACCCTGAACCCTTCAATTCGTTTTCGCCTGCATCTCGAATTTATATAATACCTGGTAAATCACCCTTGTATTATGTGGGCTTATCAGACTTTAGGTGTAGGACATGAGACTGTGGCTACTTCAGAATTATAAAACAATGGATAAAATCTTTCATAATATTTGTAGAAATCAAATGCATTTAAATTACCACCTTTTAATTTCCTTATAAAGAAATTAAGGAAATATTAATGAAAAATGAATGCACTTATATGAATATATATTCACAGATTCACAATGTGTGCAGAGAAATTACAAGCAGTAAATTCACAGATAGTCCTTAAAGTAATTGAGTGTGTGATGTCGTTATTCTTGAAGGGTCATCTCCCCAAAACTGTGTTTGCTTTTACTTACAAAGATTTTGATACTATTCACTCAGGATTTCAAGTGGTGTAACATTTTTCAAAGACAAATCCATTTTAAAATGTAATGACTCAATATATTTGATTTAAGAATGAAAAATTTTTTCCGTAGGGTATAAATTTCACAAGGGCTTATTAATGTGGTGCATTAATTATCTTCATGATTAAGTAATTTTCTGCTACTGTGGTTAAAAATGTGTATAGGTGTGTATAAGTGTGTTATAGTCCCATAAACAGAGGATATGGATTTTTCAAATGGATCTACAATTTAAACTGATTGTTTTTAATGACAGGAAGGAAAATAACTTCTAAAAAAATAGAATTGTTATATAAATTCTTTATTTTACTTTAATTCTTGAAATAAAAACAAAGAGAAGTCAACGTTCTACCTCCCATCAGATATATCATAACAACAAAGACATTCAAGAGAAAATAGTCAAAACTCAAACAAATTTGAAGACTAAACTATTAAGTATATAATTACCTCATGAGTTACAGATTGAGTGTAGGTTTCACTAAAATAAAATTTAAATGGTAATAATTAAAATGTAATTTTAATTTTCTGCCAAAAGAAATATTGTTTTCATTTTTGCTAATCTTTTCCAGCTATTGAACTACCACTAATGTTACACTTAACTCCAAATAGGGCCACTGATTTCAGAGGAAGATGGTAATATATAACAGGCCAAATATTGTGTTCTGATGTAGAGAAGGGCAATTCCACTTAACGGTGCAGAAGTAGCACATAGTATTACACTCTTTTCTATTATTATTATATATTCATTATGCTATACAAATATAACATAAAAAGCACATGCAAATTTGTATTAAAAATATCACCATAGGAACACTTTAGGAATACATGGAGCCAAAAGCAAAAATGCTGTAAATTAACTCATCACTCATCTTTGAATAGAACTAAAAGTAGAGTTAACAAATGAGCATCTAAGTAGGTCCTACATATTTTTTAATGATGTCTGAAATTAACCAGAAAATTACATTTTAATTGTTTTCATCCTGTACCACAAATGTTCACCAGGAAGCGCTGGTGACAAGATAGACAAAGGTCTCTAGTGACCTGGAGTTGATATTTTGGTGGGGGGAGACAGCTGACAAGTAAATAAATAATGATTAAGATTATTTCAGATAATAAGTGCTATGGAGAACATAAGGAATAGCGATGTGTTGGAATGGTGGGATGGGTAGGGATGGAAAATTTAGATTGGGCTAGGGTAGACAAAGTGGGAGGGGTGACAAGGCAGCTAAGACCAGACTATCGAAAGGAAATAGTTCTGAAAAATGTGGGACAAGGAATTTCAGGCAGAGGGAACAGCAAGTATGATTTTAAAGCTATATTTCCAGAATGAGCTGTCACCTGACCTACACTCTCAATTATTTTCAGTTACCTTTTGGTCATCTCAATGAATATTTGGACATCAATTCAGAGTCCGTTTAACAGACCACCATATTAACTTTTTTAAACTCGCCAACCCATGTAACTCTAAAATGCTTTTGATGATGTTACCATTTTCGGATCACCAGGTTCAGAATCTTGAATTAGCTGAGACCCACATCATTTTCAGGAAACACTGGCCATTATTCTTTTAAGATGCTCTCCCATCTTTCTTTTTGCTTCCCTGGATGTGTCAACCTAGACCAGTCACATGATTTCCTTAAAACATAGTTTCTCACATGTAAAATAAAGATAAAAATTATACCTACTTCTAGTGGCAATAACATGGTTTTGGGAAAGAGATAGACACCTTTAAAATGCGACCCACCGCTTATTCACTCTGGTATCAGGAATGTAGACAACTTATTTTAATGTCCCTCACCTTGTAGAGGGAGACTCCACAAAATAAAAATGATGTACTTGCGTCACAAAATTTTTGTAAAGATTAAGGGGAACCTAACAAATAATTAATGAGTGTAAAGTAACTTTTCTTTTCCCTTTTGATTATGGAACTAAAGGAATTAATTTAGGAGAGTACTGATGATGTAAAACATTTTGTCAATTTTGTGTGTGTGTGTGTGTGTGTGTGTGTGTGTGTTTTTTCCCTTATAGTCCCAGTGTCACCATCTGATACAAATTCTCATCTCCTCCCACTTAAATTTTTCACTAATTTTTGGATGCCAAATAAAAAATTCAGAATTCTTCTGCCTTTAGCCTTTTCACATCAAGCAAATTGAAATTGGGACATTCAAGCATAGAACCTGGAGATTTCCTCTAGAATAGGTTATAGGAAACAGAAACTGTCATGAGAACAGTCTCAGCAGTTCAAGTACCATGTGATTCTTGCTCCACCACAGAGTTCCCTGGGAATGAGAGTCTAAGTTCAAGCAAGGTAAAGTAGAAAGAGGATTCTAACCACTTTATTAGAAGAATTTTCTTCATTAAACTGTGATATCCTGGAGGTCAAAGTCAGATCTCATTTAGTATCACCAGTACATAGCACAGTTCTTACAACATGGTAGGTGCTTAATAAAGGCAAGTATTTATTTTCACATGATGCTGGTGTAGTCAATTCATCACAGTGCCCATGATTGAGTTTCTAAGGATGCAGAGGTTTACATGGAAAAATCTTTGACTCCTGCCACCATGTGACTTGAGTGACTGGTTATTCTGAAAGGACCATAATCAATGAGCCAATTGGGAAGGGAGTCCTCGCCTAGTCCTGTAAAGCCCCCCCAACCCCCCCCCCACCACCCATGATCAGGAGCCTGGCAGCTTCCTCTGAAGACTTTGCCAACACAGTGACTATAATATCATAGAGCAGATCCTAGCCCTCAAAGATCAACAGAGAATCTCTTTTTGAAACTCTCATTCCCTGCACTGGGAGGTCCAGCAAAGAGGGTCTTTTGCTGTGGTTCTATATTTGTTTTCATTTTTGGTTTTGTTTTTGCTTTTGCTTTTTTTTTTTTTTAACCAAGTTCAAGGCCAAAGGAGTGTATCGCCCATAAAGTAACCCCAGAACTTCATGCCAGAGGAATTTCTGACAAAATGAATGGTTTCAAATGCAACAGCCTGCTACCAAGTTCCCAGCTTGCAATCTCCCTGGAATCTGAAGTCTTGGATTAGCCCTCAGCAAAAAAGCCCCTCATTCTGATGCCTCTGCCATCCCTATTGTCTGCTCCAATCCTATGGACTCTCCAGGCTGGGCAAGCTAATTTGGACAACTAGATGTGTGCTCATACTCAAAAGCCATTTTGTTCTATTCCATCCCAATATATTTTTAAATGAATCTGAGGAGAAAGTAGCAAAGCCTCTTTAAAAACCCAAATTCAAAACACAGCAGAAGGAACACAGGAAGTTTTACTGAGTAATTGAAGTGATTACATGCAAAGCACTTTCCCATAATCAAGGAGTTTCAAAGGAGGGTAGAGTGTGATTGACAGTGTTGGCCACCCTTGAAACTACATCCTGATTGGAGGAAATAATTACAAGCAGGGAGAAAGAAACCCAGTACTCTACATTTTCCTTATTTTCAGATCTAATCTGGGAGAAGAAAGGCGATAGTAGAAAGTAAAGTTTCAAAAGTTTGGAAATCTTGTTCCCTCGGAATAAGAAAGCAAGAGACCCTGCTTATTCTCCACAACAGATTTTCTTCCTTTTGTTTTTCCTTCTATTTATTTACTGAACACCTACTATGCTCCAGGCTGTGGGAAAGATCAAAAGATATGATGTCATGAAAGTCATCCTTGTGAACTGTGAACTCCAAGAAGACGTAAGGTGTCATTATGGATATTAACTTTTCAAGAAAAGTAATTAGAGCAAAGTGACAAGCTATGATGCCAGATGAAGCTTGTTGTCTATTTGCCAGGGTGGACATATGTTCAGATAAATACAGAGCAATTTCAGTTGAAGCAGGCATGGGGTCACTTGACTCTAAGAATTTCAGAGCTCCAGCAAATCATTTGAAAATCACTGGGCTAGAAGAAAGTATTCGTGCATTTCTGTCTGCTCTTGATGTTTTGGCCCCTCAGAAGGACTCAGGTTCTTTTCCTGATGTCTTTGAAATGCTTCCACCTCCTTCCTTCTATCTTGTTCTTTCACACAACTGTTTCTACCTTAATTCTTGATCGTTTTTTTATTATTCTAAAAAAGCAAAATCTTGACCATCTTCTTTGAAGATTCCTGGATTCATACTTATCTTTGATATCCCCCATTTGTTTGCAGCAGCTACTAAAAATACAGTATTTAATTGTACACTTTATTACTCACTCAGCGCATGAGTTTATCATAAGTCCCCAAAAGCTCAGGAGATAATTATCTACATCTTCTGGAATCCTTAGCACAAGTGCCCAGTCTTCGGAGTCAGCTTTAGGAGGCCTGAATCCTGGCTCTACCACTTAATGGCCATTACCTGTAAGTAAGCTACTTATCATTTCTATGCTTCAGTTCTTCATCTATAAAATGGTCCTAATATTACTATTTTCCCTTTATGATTGTTTTAAGTGTTAAATAAAATAATGAATGTATAGTGTTTAGCATAGTGCCTGGCACATAGTAAGTACTTGATAAATCTCAGCTACTATTATTATTATCAGAATTATATTCTTTTCTTAGGAAAGGCTTACAAAATGGAATTGTGTTGAATAAAAATTATAAGAGGTCTATGTTTCACATTTTTTTCTCAAGGAGAAAAATGGAAACTTTTCAGAATGCCACCCATTCACAAGAATGCATTGCCAAAGCCAAATGGGAAGGAACTAGGAAATCCTGAATGGAACTGGCTAAGCAGAAAGTATATTAGACTAAACAATGAGCTGGGTGATGGAGGGGGATAAGGCATTTATAAGAAAGCATTGGCTTTGAAATCCCTGGTCAACCATGGTCAAGTTGGATGAGCAGGACGTGATGTGGACCAGCTATCCTCCTCTCCGTGCTTCCTCCGTGTTGCAAGACTTTTGTTATGATAGGCTTAATACCAACAGTATAAATGCTACCTTTAGGTATTCTGGCCCATTTTATGATTAAATCATTCTCTAAGATCTTTAGTAGATTTTGTAAAATTAATTACAGCTGCCAGAATTTAATTGGTCTAGAAGCAAGTACAGAACTTGGATTTGGGAGAGACACACATAACCAACTACTCTCGGTGTAAGGCTGGACCCCCAGTTCTGCTACGTGCCTTATCTAGTGATTGAGAGAGTGAACCAGCAAATGCTGAGCAAAACTTTAGGTTCTACCAAATAGAAAAAATTATGATTTTTACAAAATGAAATATTTCATAAATGGTACATTACACAATGAAACACCTTAGGATTTATTTTAACCATGTTCATGTACATTTTTTAATCTTGTAAATTTGTCTAATTTGGTTGACATTCTCTGAGCCATCTTGTTAACTGAAATATGTTGGCCATTTGTCCAATACCATCTTGTGTGTAAAAAAAGCTACTTTATAAATAACTGAAATTTAACTATTTCATCCTGCCTGTGACATATAAAATAAAAGCAAAATGTTGAGTCTCTTTTAAAAGAAATAAACTATAATAAATTGTATAATCCGCTGGAGATATTTGTGATCACACAAGTAATTAAATTTCCTTAAGCTCAACATGTAGTGGTCACTTTGAGGAGCAGAAGAGAAGGGATAATATTTTTAATTCTTCAATTATTATCTTTATTTTAAAGCCAAAGAATCATAGGACAAAATTAAGCCATTCATTTAACATATATTTATCGAACTCCTTCTATGGCCCTGAACAATTATAATTATCTGGTGTACGAAAAAGTTACATACCTTTTATTTTATATTTATTTTATATATACACATATATGTGTGTGGCTTCTCATGTGCCATAAATTGTTCAAAACATTTTACCCATTTAATAATTCAAACAACCCAGAGAAATATGTGTTATCTACCATTTTGCTGATGAGTAAACTGAGTCTCAGAGATGTCAAACGAATGCCTTAAAATCACACAGCTATTAAGTAGCTGTAAACCTAGCCAATCCAGGGTGCCTGGGTGGCTCAGCCAGTTAAATGCCTGCCTGCCTGCCTTCGACTCATCAGGTCATGGTCTCAATGGTCTCAGGGTCCTGGGATCGAACGCCTCATGGAGCCCTACATGGAGCCCCACATGGAGCCTTGGGTCAAGCCCCACACTGGGCTCCCTGCTCAGCCGGGAGTCTGCTTCTCCCTCTTCCTTTATCCCTCCCCCTACTCGTGCTCACTCTCTCCCTCAAATAAATAAACAAATAACATCTTAAAAAAAAAAACAAAAACCTAGCCAATCTGCATCCACAGAAGATGGATGAAAAGAGGAATTCTAACCATGACAAGAACTTTTAATCATGAAAAAAAACCAGAACATTGAATTTGTTTTTGTGAAGTTCTTAGCTGTTTGATAACAGAAAAGAAATTTTTCGTTCTTCTGAGTTTAAACAACAGTTTATGTTCACGAGAAACATTTATTTTTTTTTAAAGATTTTATTTATTTATTTGAGAGAGAGAGCACAAGTAGTGGGGAAGGGCAGAGGCAGAGGGAGAAGCAGGCTCCCCACTCAACAGGGAGCCCCCCACGCTGGGCTCCATCCCAGGACCGCGAGATCAAGACCTGAGCCGAAGACAGACAACTGACTGAGCCACCCAGGAGCCCCAAGAGAAACATTTTAATCATTATTTACAAAGCTGAGTTCTCTCTGGTTCTTAAATCACTCTTACATTGATAATATATTTGGGAGAGGCCTTGATCACAACCCCTGGCATTTATATAAAGTTTATGAAAAATGGTTATTTTTTAACAGTCACAAATACTCCAAAAAAGAAATTTGCAAAAAAGATTTTTCAGCTCGGGTTTGAAATTTTTCTTGCTTTATCATTTCTCGGCCTTTTGGCTAAGATCAAGTGTGAAATTTTTCTTGCTTTTTTTTGTTGTTTTTCATTACACCAAATTACTTCCCAGGCAACAAGGCAAATGTTGTTTTGCGCATTTAACAGATTAGAAAACTGTAGCGTACAGAGGTCAGGAAAATTGCCAATCCCATTACCTTGGACCAAGATGAGACTAAAAGCCAAGTCTCTTCATTCCTACTCCAGAGTGTTTCAGCCACTTCATGCGCCCTTCTCACATCAAATAGGGCCTAAGATTCTACAAACCAATCATAATGTAAGCACTGAGTAGTGGATAGTGGATAATGTGGGTAGTAGATAATGTTGCTGTCCCATCCAGTGTTTGCCCTTCTATCTGCCTACTGACTGGGTGATTTTACTTTCAATATCCAGCTCCTGTGACTCTTCTTCTGAGGGTGACTGCTAGGACTTGGGAATTTTTAGCCCCCTGGAATGGCCTATAAGCAATCCTATGGGTGCCCAAGCTTCCTTGCCTGAGAGAACAATCATGAAGCACAATCTGTGACTCTCGATCTTAGGGTGGTGAGTTCGAGCCCCACGGTGGGTGTAGAGATTACTTAAAATAAGTCAATAAATAAATGAATAAATAAAATAAAGTTCCCCTGCAGCATCAGGCCAAAGCAACCCTTTGCAGGACTTTGCCTGTGATCACTCTGTTGTTTGGCTTACTTTCCTTCCCTGCCCTGCCTTCCCCCTCCTTTGCCACGTTCCCCTGGGGGCCTCCTTAATAAATCACTCATACCTGCATCCTTGCCTCAGAGTCTGCCTCAGAGGAGCTGAATCTCAGATGGCATTTGTTTATTATTGTTAATGTTGTTGTTATTATTGTCATAATGACTGAATTTTTGCTTTCTGTACAGTCCCATTGCCCACACTACTCTTATGACACCTCCCTACCGCTCCTGAGATCGAGATTTAGGTTGGCTGCTACTGAGCACCATCTATGTGGAAATTTCAGAAGTCCTCCTGATGTCCAAAACAGAGTCCAGAGGCTTCCCACATTCTTACTGTGTCTCCTGCTTAGCTCTGTTAGTGGAAATTTCTAAGGAAAAAAAAATCTGTCGTTTTAACTTTTTTTTAAATATTCTTCTATTAAATCTGTCCCTAATACCTCCCATTCATACATTTTTTTCAAGTAATTTTTATTACTTTTCTTTTCATTACTACTTAGTTTACATTCTCATCAGTTGCTTCTTGTCCTACTCTAGTAATATTCTACATTTCTTCATTGTCTTCATTATGTATCCTCAAATTTATCCTACACCAGAATGATCTTGAGATATGACCATGTTATTTCTTTGCCTGAGGAACTGATGACTTCGACAGCCTGGGATACAAGCCCCTTCCCAGCCCAGCTGTAATCCAAATCTCCAGTCGCATCTCATGACAAATTCCTCTACACTCCACACTGCCAAAACTAGTCAGAATTACGGGTAAGCTTTATAAATGCACCTTGCGCTTTACCTGTGAGTGTCGGTGGAGTGTCCTCTCTGCCTGGAACACACTTTGCCCAGTTCATCTGGCTTATGCTCATCCTTTATCATTCTATTTTACAACCCAGCGCCTCCACTGAATTATCTTCTCTGTCTTCACCAGACAATAGTTCTTCCCTCCTCATTTGTACAATGAGCTGATTACAATATTTGTCACATGGTCTTATCTACAGTGTGTCTGTCTCTCTCACTTTAGGCTCTTCTTAGATCCTTAAGGGGGAGGACTGTATTAATCATCCTTGCATTTTCAGTTGGGGACACAGAATAGTTGAAAAAAATATGAATGTTAAAAAAAAATGATAGATATTTTATTAATAAAGTCCACATACTTTTAAAGCTTTCTACTAAGTCTGAGCTCTGACTTACAGAACTCTGCTAAGTTACTTTCTTGAATTAGAAGTTGTCCAACCCACATTCCAATTCCAAGAAGCCCACTAACAGTGTCCATAATACATATGGTTCACTTACAGTGTGCTTGGACACAATGTTCTGAGTTTCATTTCCTTGTCTGCAAATGGGCATAATTATATCCACCTCACAGATAACATGTAAAATAAGCAAAGGACAACAACAACACTCAAGGCACTAATCAGCTTTTACAAATGCAGATGTTACTGTTGGCACTAAGGAGTAACAGCAAGAAAAGCAATAACCTTTGAGAGTGCCCGTTGAAAAGCCATTTCCAGGAGAAAAGATTTGTCTATTATATTTGAACAAACACGTTCTTTTTTAGGAAAGCTCTAAGTCCACATTTCAGTAAACAGTGGTCATCCACTTAAAATGCTAATGAAAATGCCATATAGTAATCTTTCAAAGGACAAAAAAGAATACTTACGTCTTCAGAATCTTAAGTGACCTCTAATTACATCAGATTGAATCATTCAGAATATTCCATTAGGTGACCAGTGGGTTGCTATAGATTTGACTGTTTCTAGATTTATTATAAATAACTTCTGGATTATCTCATCATCTCATCTCATGAAAACAACACATTTTCATTAAGAAACAAGTTAAACATTGTAGATTATGTGTTTTGAAGTTTATTTAGGTCTAAGAAAATATCATTTGCTTCTGAATATGCTTTGACTCCATGTAATTCTTTGATTCCTTATAAGATAGAGATGGATGTACAAATTGCTCCATAAATATTGATTGCAGTATTTATATATGTGCTTTGCTAAATTAAAATACATGAGAATACTTAAAATTTCTAGATTTAAATAACACATTTAGCCATGCCTATAAGATACTTCCCGTACCCCTACTTCTGATTTTTAAAAAGTTTAAAATATACATATTGACAGATAGATACTTTTATTAGAACTCCCTGACTGATCTCGATCTCTCTGAGTATTGCCTTAAAGAACTGCCTTTCTTTGTTATGTAAAAAATGCAAAACATTTTCCAGTGAATTGTATAACGCACATTGTTCAGTGAAGTTTACGAGATGGTACAAACGATAAGGACTTTTATTTAAATTACTCCCAACGGAAATATGGAGATAGGTTAGAAAATAGCCAAGGTGCGATAGGAAATGTGTTTACCTTAAAACATGGCATGTATGTATTTCCTTAGCGGTGGGAAAAGTACACAGGAGTTCTTTACTGCATTATGCTATAGCTCTATATTGAAAAGGCTCATAACAGACTTCCACCAATTAAACAGTGGCTAAAAAGAATCCTGGTATGGAATTTTAAATCCATTTCACCAGTGTTGGTCAGAAAAACTCCACCAACACCAAAACACGAAATCAGAATGTAAATACAGATCAAAGGCTTTGCACAGCTGGTCACGGTGGCCATCAATTCACACCAGGCCTCACTGAGCAGTTAGCCAAATCGTGGCTAATGGCGGTGTGAGTGTCAGTGTCACCCTGAGACCAGTATAGGGCTGGAGATCAAGGAAGGAGAGTGGACAAGGGTTTATAAAGAAGGAGAACCTGAAAATATGAGCAAAATCCCCAGGAAAACCTTGCCCCAAAGAGAACAAAAATGATTCCAGCTTTTAAACTTATTTCGCCCTTAATAAGCAGATTCATCTTGTAGACAATCGTTCTAAACTGTTTTTTGAATCGGTAAACATTTTATTTTCAAACAAAACCACAGGGCATTATCAAGTAACCTTAAACAAGATTTGACACACAGTACATCATCAATCTCTCTCTTTAAATCAGGCATGCAAATTCCAAGTCACTTGCTAGGGATCAAGACTGAATTATGTCTTGCTTATTTATATGAGGTTCTTTATGCACAGACTCTTCATTCATGGAATAATTTCAAAGAGCATGGTGATAAGTATGAATTGAATTTTTCCAGAATGAGATTATTCTACAGAGCAACAATGGGTGGATCCCACAATTTGAGAAATAGAACATTTTCCCCTTGCCTTTATAATGCCCTTTAAAGTCTGTCTATAATACATCTGGTGTTTGTTCTCCTAGACTGAAAATAACTAGTAGACCACCAGTAATTTAAATTGTACCCTGTTCCAAGGATATTTGACATGTGGTCCCTTTGGAAGAAGTAATGCAAAAAACTGGCTCTAACCCTGGAAATAAGGTTACTATAGACTCACAGAAGGTTGCAATTAACTAATATCAAGAAGGTTAACCTGCAAATTTCTCTCTCAAATACATACTAATCTCATTTGTAAACCATTTAATGCAGTTACAGAGAATGAAATAATAAGGGTTATAATGTTTAATTTTAAATTTGATTTCTTTTCTCTAAAAAGAAAAATAAGAAGGAAATGTCACATTAAGTTAATAGTTACCAGTTTGCCAAAGAACACACATGCGGCGAATTTATTTAATGTCTCAAGTTTTATAGACAGATAATGAGAGAGAGAGAAAGAGAGAGATTCCTTCTGAAGAACCACCATACCTGTTTTTATTTAAACCATTTTAAAAGAAAGAAATAAAACTTTATCTTAAAAGGGCTTCTTCCATCATTCTCCATCATTTGGATTTCCCAATCGGGTCGGGGTAGGGGGGAAAGGGTAGACTCATTAGACTACTGAAGCACAAAGGGTTGGGAATTCTGGAATTTACCCACTGCACTGCACCTCACAGATCAGCAAACTCAAACTCAGATCACTGCAGTGGCTTGCCATAGCGTGCTCAGCCAGTTACTGGCAAATGTGAGCTGGAAATCTGTTTTCCTGATTCAAAGGCCAGAACACTTTTTTACAATACCATAGTGTCTCTTATAAAATATTCTGCATGTATCTCTGTAATTGGTAAAATGTGGCCATACTTAACCAGAAGGTTAAAATGGAAGCATATAAAACTTGGTGACAAATTTAAATAAATTCTTATATAAAAAAGCTCCCATTTTAGAAGATTCTTTTAAAGGAGAGGGGCAAAGAGAGTGACTTTTCTAATTAAAGGAAATCATCCATTGAGTTTTTAAATATGTATATATATATATAAAGAAATCTAACCATGAAACATTTAAGCCTTACCAATAGTTTTAAAGAATTACTTTAGTTTCACATTGACTATTTGGAACAAAGCGCTTAAACTAGAATAGGGAGGCACATGTTACTCCAGTAGCCTATGAATTATGGTGTTCTCCATCTGTGCATAATAGGATCAGTAGAAATCCCTGGGATATTTTTTTTTACTTCTGTTCCTTAAGAGAGCATATTATAAAACCACACACCAAGCTAAAAAAAGCAAAATAAAATACAATACAATAAAAAATTGAAATATAGAATATTAATGTATGTGACAATAAAATAGAAGATTTGTCTATAAAATAGAGACCAATATATAATCATCCTCTGAGTAAGTAATTTATTGATCATTTTAGTCATTTATATTTGCCCTGTGGCCCTGCAGCACAGTCTCTCCCCAAAGATCACCCTCTTTCCTATACCTTCCAGTGTTCTTTTTTCTTGGCTTATCCATCTTTGGAAAAGTGGGTAACGCATTTTTCCCCGATGTAAAAATTAAATACTGAAACATAACTCATAACATCATTAAAGCCTAAAACTGTAAGTACTGTTGCACTGAAATCATTCTTGATTTTTATAACATTTTCAAAATTTTATAACATTTTCAAAATAAACAAAATTGAACAATTTGGCTGAAATGCGGATCTTTAGCATGGGGAGGGAAATGAGCATTTGAAGGACTTAAAACATTATCACTAATAATATAGTTAATAATCCCCATACATAAATCCATCAGTAGCTATAAGTGATATTTTTGCAAAGGAAAATACTTCTTTTATAAAACTATACAAAGTGAAAATATTGGAAAGTGTTATTTTCTGATCATGAAATTTTGACATACTATTGACAAAATTTTGCTCATGGATTTGATCCTGAAAAGTATCAAAAATCAGAAAAGATAAAAAAATCTGCAAAGATAAATGAGTAGAAACACTATTTGGCAACTCCTTCATAAATTGTCAAGTTTATTTCCAAAATAGGTGTAGGTACTTTTGTTTTTGAGACAAAATCGCCTTAAAGGGAGTATATCAAATTTTCTCTTAAGTTTCCCTTCAAGGTCTGGAGAAAAGTTCTTCTAGAAGGTGAAGTGATAAAGTAGCTATGAAATCATAGAGATTATCAATGTGACTCACTGCTCCAAGGTCTTAAACCACACTTTCCTCATCTGAAAAATATGGAAACCAATAAATGCCTTACAGGGTTGTGTTGAGTTTCACGAATAGCATACATAAAATGCCTGGTGCACAAGAGGAGGATAATAAATGATAACTAGTGTTATTAATGTGATAGGAGGGCATAGGCTCAGCAAAGCATGGGGGAAATTTCAGACAGAGGAAACGAATAGAAAACACCACAATTTTGCAGGGTTTGGCTCTATTAAACATCATCTTGGCAAGAACAAATCATTTGTACAATGCAGCATTTTTTTTATGCAGGTGCAAATGCATGATTTATAAATAAATCTGGCTTTACACAAAGTTGACTATGTAAAATGGGACTTTTTTTCCTGGGGATTCATGATCATGACATCTGTGTATAAAACAAAGTGGAATTGCTGAGAACTCATAACAATAGGAATTGTATGACGATGGTAGGAAAGCTTGGGATATTTGAAAATGCAGTTTTTTAACTGTTATTATACCCAAGCCCATCGTTATGTTTTATTTAAAAAGTTAATACTGGTATCTAATACAGTATAATCAGCATCAGTGTGCAAGAAATAATATTCTGCAGGTAACTAGATGAATGAAAAGAAGTTTATAATTAAAGTCATAGGCAGTATGCTATCACAGAAAGATCTGTATGGAAAGGGATCATTAAACGGGGGGTAAAATTTCAGTTGTTCAATTGCTGTTGGGACCATAGATAAAACACTGCACTTTAGCTTTACTAACAATAAGTAAGCAGTGTGTTGCTGGTTTTCTTTTCTTTCCTTTTTTTCTTCTTTTCTTTCCTTTTCTTTTTTCTTTTCTTTTCTAATTGTTTTCCTTTCGCCATGGATTTCTTCCTGCAGAAGCTAGTTTACTTATATGCCTGCTATTTAAGGCAGATAAAACTCCATCTTCTCTGAATGAAGCATTCTTCCAGCTTCCAGACTGGCCCGCATATCCCCATCCTAACCATTTTATTGTACCATGGAGCCCAGTTTGAAACAATCTTTTCAGGAGTCTTTGAACAGTAAAAATGTTTGGTCCAATGGTTCATTTACTACAAGTGTTATTTTCTTAAAAAGTATATCTCCCTTGGGGCACCTGGGTGGTGCAGCCGGTTAAGCTCCCAACTCTTGGTTTCAGCTCAGGTAGTGATCTCAGGGCCCTGAGGCCGAGCCCAGCGTGGAGCCCCATGTCAGGCTCCGCACTGAGAGCAGAATCTACTTGAGATTCTCTCCTTCTCCCTCTGCCCCTCCTGCTGGTGTTTGCTCTCTCTCGGACACGTGTGCTCTCTCCCTCTCTCTCTAAAATAAATAAATCTTTAAAAAGAAGAGTATACCTCCATTTTTGATTATTCAAAGAAGAATAATTACCCTTTCTCATTCGTTTATAAAGATAGCATTTTGACATGAGTTATCCACAGTCCTGAAAAGATAGGATCGTATGAAGTAAGTAACAGTGGGTTTAGAGCAACAAAATTTGATTTGACCCATTTGCCTCCATTTACACCCTGGATGACCTTGGTCACATCTGACTTCTGTGAGCCTTAGTCTTCTCAAATATCTAATGTACACAATGATCTCTACTTACCTCAAAGTATTGTTGTGAGCTTCCAGTAAGATAAATTTTAAAAATTGCTTGTAATATTTATAATAGTCACAGTCTGTACTAAAACCTCAGATTTCCACAGATTCAGGTTATACATTTTTGTTCAACATTCAAATTGATTGCTAATTCACGTCTCTCTTTAAATCTTTGAAAATAACTACTTTGGACGATTTATAGTTATCATTAGTAAGGCAGAATTTTTCACTTGCGAAAATAAATATATATTTGTCCTTTTTTTAAAAAAAGGATTTTATTTATTTATGAAAGAGAGGAGAGAGAGAGAGCAGAGGGAAGAACACAGGGAGAGGGAAAGGAGACTCCACGCTGAACACTGAGGCCAAATCGGGGCTCAGTCTCAGGACCCTGAGATCCTGACCTGAGCAGAAGCCAAGAGTTGCCGCTTACCAGCAACCGACCGAACCACCCAGGTGCCCCTATACTTTAATTCCTGATAGAATTGCAATGTGGGAAACACACGGGAATCTTTGATTCCAAGGGAGGTAAGTATTCGGATATGTCAAATAAATGTTAACGACGGGGCCTATTTCTTTTACTGACATTGATATGGCAATTAGATCACGGGACTCCAATCACTTTTCATATACAAACTCAGAAATGCCAAAAATGACATGGAAGCAGATATTCACCTTTTTGGCTTTCCCAAGGCCTACAGTGAAGATAAAGCCAATTAGCACATTTGGGCCAAAGTTAAGGACTAAAGGAGATCTCTGACCTGTCTTCAAATGTATTTTAGCTTCATGAGTTCTTTCTTGTTTTCCCTTTGTTCTTTTCTTTCTTTTGTCTTATTCTGATGCCGTGGAAATGATTATCATTTCAAATCTCTCCAAGGTAATTTATAAAGATGTATTCAAGTTTGCTTCCCTGTTCCAAGCAGGGAAGGTCTGCTACACGGTGTGGGAGCCTCACGGGGCCCTGTGCTCAGAACATGTCTCTCTTGGTTTAATACCCGGCTGTGGCTATCTTGAAATCTTTAATAAGTTTTGAATGATGGGACCTAAGTTTTTTTAACTGAGCCCCACAAATTATGTGGCTCTTCTTGGTTCTAAATCCACTCTTTCTTCTTGGGTCAATTTTATTCTTCTCATTGTTTACCCTGTTCTCTTATTTTGATGTTGTTTCTTCTCTGCCTCTCTCTAGACATCTTCAGTTGCATACTAATTTTTTTAAGGGGAGCCCATTAAAAATGTTTTTGGTATACGTGTGTTACAGGCAGGGCTTTGCCTAAGGAAACTTCCCTTCCCTGCTGTGACTTATAACTTGTTCTGGACATTCACTTTCTGCACATCTCACTTGTTCTCCACTAGAACAAATTTCTAGTTAAATATAATACTGATACAGTTACCTTTCAAGTTAGGGTCACTCCAAAGTACAAATGAAAACAAGCCCCTCCTGATCCTCCCCACCCAGCAGAATACATCTATATAAAATATTTTCTCAGAAAAATTTGTTTTCTATGGTGATCTGCTTGTTATTTTATCATCAAACATCTAACAAGTGATTTGTTTCCAGAATTAAGCAATATAAAATGTTAAAAATGATTTAGTGGGAGAAATGAGTTTTGAGTAGCTAAAGGAAAGCCACGTTGTAAGTAAGGTGGTTTAGGCATAGAAAATACTTAAGGAAACTTCAAGATGAGATATTTTGGTGTTCAGTGGACATGAGAAAATGTTAATGCCTCTATGTCCCCATGCACACATGTATGGGTACCTCCACCTGCATCTTTTTAATAATAGTAAGTAGATGAATTGAGGAGGGTTGGGATGTGCAGAGAAGCCTGGGGATGCTGAGAAAAATTAGTAAAATCAAGTCTCAATTTAATCTGTCTTGCTGTCATCCATTTCCTATTCAAAGTGTTCATATTTTTAAATTGGAAGAATACCTCAAAAGTGCAGTCAGTAATTCCTTTCTCAAACGGTGCTCAAAATAATAGAAATTCTCTGTAACACCTCAATCTATACAACAGACACAATTTAAATTTGTAGCAAAATAACATCATTTTATATGTGACATATATCTATATCATATGTATGATATATATACACACACATATCGCATATATGTATATGTATGTATGTCATGGACATCATGGCATATAATGGCCAGATTTCCTGGTTTAATCTCTCAGTACACATTCCCATAATTCACAAATAAAAAAATACCAAATTGAAATGGGAGGTCTTACCATAGAACTGTCACTTGGAAGGCTTTATGGGTCAATGAACTCCCCAAATTATTTATAGACTTGTGGGAGGTACATATGTACATGCAGGTATATTTATGTATGTATAATTTTTTTCATGAGAAGAGGAGAGAAAAAAGATTCAGAGTTATTATCAAATTCCCCCATGGTTCTTAACCTCAACAAAGTTTTAAAAAAAGCCTAAGAATAGAGAGCAATGACAGAAATTGGGATATAGTAGAGGAATATATTTATTCAATTTCTTATCCTTGCAACTCTTAAATAATTTCATGATCATTATCTTACAGGAAAATATAAAAGACATTTAGGATTTGTTGCTATGAAATTTCAATCAGTTGATAGCTTTCTCTTTTATTTGGCTTTGTATACAGTATTGCTGCTGAAGCGAGCTCTCTTTTATTTGGCTTTAATTATTGGTTAGAAATACACCGTAATAGTTGAACAGTCTGCTTGCTCTTTGTGAAGAGGGGCATTTTAAAAAACTACAGCTTAAACTATTTTCATCTAGGGAATGGGACTGGCAGAAGATTTGGGCATGAGTGACAAGGAACTTTTGCTTTTTAAGTTGGGAATATCTGAATTTTTATAAAATTATTGGAAACAGATTTTTTTACTGTTCTTGGTTATTTTTAAATATACAAATAGCAAAAAATTATAAATTACCCTATCTGGACTAGAAAGATACATTTATCAAAACACACACAGAAAATACATAGAGAAAACAAACTCCCTGAAAAACAAACAACAAAAATCACCTATATTTTTCCTGAAACGATATTGACCATTGGCAGTCTCATGTATTTAGGTTTGTTTTTGGCATGAACTTGATACTAGAGGATTTTTAAACAATATAACCTATTTTCAAAATGTATTTGATTATATACACAGTGTATTCAAGGAGCTCTGATTTTGCATTTATCTTCATGAGAAGCAGCTGTAGGAAGAGTTTCGGCATCCATTTTTTTAAAACAGGGAGTGATGTGTTCATAGGGATTCAGAACGAGAGTCCTGTAGTCAGATTCGAGTCCTCATTGCATCACTGACCATCTAGGTGTCTTTGGCAACTAACTTACTAAAATCACAATTATAAACTAGGTGTACTGCCTTCAAAGGGAGGTTGTGAGGCTAAACAAATGTTAAGCATGTGTAACAGTGTCTAGCAGATGATAAGCACCCACTAAATGTCCGATAAGATATTGCTACTGTCCTTGGTACTGGACATGGATCCATTTGGGATTGGTCGCTCAGCAATCTGTTTCCCCTCATTTAAGAGAACGCTGATTTCCTTTTGGGGAACTGCCACTCCTCACTCTGTGTAGCCTCGGAGGGATTGGTAGTTAACGATGCCTCCTTTCCCACCAGGGAGGCCCGTGAGCTCCCTGGAGGTTCCTTACGTCTGGGCTGTGGTCTTGCTGCCCCAGAGGCACTCACAAGGGCTTCTGCATCACTCAAGCTCATCACCCAAGCTCGGCCTGGGGGTAAGGGTGAGGAGGAGAGAAGACTAAGATTCCCACGGAAAGTGCTTCATTTTCTCCTGAAAAAGCACGTCTCTAAGTACAATGATTTGTAGACTTATCGGATTATTACCTTTCACTGTCATTTCCATTCAATATTCTCTCTCCCCTCAAACTATTTTGCTTAACCGTATTCATCTTGACCCGCCAAGGTCCACTAACCCTTGACACAGTAGGAAGAGGTGGGGGGAGACTGATGGCCGGAGAAGGGAAGCAGCTCCAGATCTCAAGTGACTTGCACAAGTAAATCCTTGTTGTGGAAGCAAGGGCATCAGAAAAAGTTGGACCGATTCATTAGACTAACGCCCGGGAGAAACTGTCAAACTCCTTCTGCTATTGAGACACAAGTCACCTGTGATAGTCACAGACACTGGGACGGCGCAGGAGCGGCCTCGTCGAAGTGCTACCGCCCGGGAAAGGCGGTCACACTGTTCAGCTGTAAGACTAAAAAGCCTGCTTCCTCTGGGTTCCAATCCTGGTTTTGCAACCTTCCCTTTGATTCTGAGAACTCCCTCATATCTTTCAGTAAATTTCCTCAAGTTACCCAGAGGTGGTTTCTGCTGTTTCAAACTGAAGACTAACTGAATCAATGCGGTACAATGTAACTTACGAGATAAACTCCTGAAAATTAGTGCGATGAGAAACTTTGTTTTCTTGGCATTCTGTTATGCTTCCCGTGAGATAATTTATTCCATTTCTCTTTCTGCTTAACTGCTACTAAGTTGGAGCTAGAGAATTCATAACTACTGTAGCTCTTTTTAAGGTAGGATTTTGGGGAGAAAATGCCCTCTTTTCCTACTATTAGTACTTATGTGCCTTATTTTAATTATGTTTACCTTATTTTAATTTTAACTACATATTTGCTTTTTATCAAAGGTTGCTTCCTTTATACTTAGATGGATGAATAAATTAAAAAAATGCACCTTTTAAAAATTACCAACTCAAAGATAGAGATGGTACATTTTAATTTCAGACTGTTTGAAAGAATTGCCCCATTTCCCTCTACTCTGCTGTTCTCCTACACATACCCAAAAGAATCAGCTGTGAAGACATAAATTTTTATTCAGTGTAATAAATTAGTCTTTAAGTTTCTTTTATCGGATTTCTTTTAAACCTGATCTTTGCATATATGTATAGGCATGAACTTTCGTGTCAGTAAGTCAGATTATCATGAAAATTTGTACAATTTTTCCCTCTGATATTTAATGTCCTTGGATTCTTTTCGTTATATTTAAACTCTTCAGTGACACTCACTAATGATTAATGACCCACTGGCTCGTGCTGCCCTTATAACATGAAAGTCACCGAAATGCCTTTTCCCTAGAGAGCAATTATTCTATGGAACAATATCCCCTACCTGGTGCATTGAAGTCCCAAAGGCTGGCTGTTAAAACTTGCAGTTGTAATTCGTGAAAAAGTCCAGAAAGCAAAGTTTTGAACTGCTGGGGATTTTATGCAGTTTCATTTTACTAGAAAAACTTGTTCCTTTTCTGCCTTTGCTTGCAAAGATTTTGAATAAGTGGCAGGAATGGCAAAAACTTAAATTAGATGTTTTCTATTTAAGTCCAAGGACACCTAGCTGGGAGCTATCTATCTTTCAGCCTTTTGGTTTGTGAAATTACACTGCTGACATGAAAAAAAACGCAGAAATTCAGGCATGCGTATGTATTCAGATGCTCATTAATTTTGATATGACAATTAGACAAGATGATGCAGCTCAGGCATCAGAGTTACATTTTAAAATAGAGTAGAATGTCAATATATAATTCTGCATGTAAATCTCTAGTCCTTAAGGTAAAGGATGCTTCCTATTCTGATACTTCCCTTGTCAGCAAAATATTCAGAATATTTGGCTCAGGATAAGTATATAAGTAAAGCCAAAATTATTAGACTTGTAAAATCTAAAGAAGTCACTCATCTCCTTGAGATATTTGATACTGAGGGATGCCTTGCCCGCTTGTCCTATTTGCTTATAATAAAATAATAATGCATGTTTAATGAATCAGTCAGTAAAATATCATTTCTATGTGTCTTCAACTGTTTTGATGCTATGAAAGGTGCAAGTGATATTAGTTCTACACAATAAGTATTTATAGTCTTTCTTGTAAGATAAATACATTATATCCATGAAAGCATAGTGGAGACCCAAAGCATTTAATACTGCTGAAAGTTATATGAATTCAGGAATAGAGAAATCATTATGAACTTTTTTCAGTCAGAAAGATTAGGGACAATGATTTTGAGCTGAGCTTGGTATAGTTTGGGTATAATTTGAATAAAAGAGGAAAGGTAAGAAGGAAGGAAGAAAAACTTATTCAAGGCAAAGTTTGGTAGCAGAAATGAAGTGACTTGTGTCAGAAAGTGGAGGGGAAATGGCCTCCCCCAAGCGGAGAGTGAATGTTAGACTGCCATAGGAAATAGATCAGAAAGACTCGGAATCCCAGAAGAAGTGTTTGGACTAGCTTGTGGCTGGGAATATCGACGGGCCACTGATCTGAGGCCAGAGTGGTGGGTGATGGAGTGTAGGCAAGGGAGCCCATCAGTAATCTAAGTCTAAGCTGATGAAAGCCCTGAGTATGAGGTAGTTGTGGGAATCAAGCAGGGGAGGCGAAGACGAAGGGATGAGAACTCTCGGGGACAGATCATAATCAGATGATGAAGGAGCAGAATGAGTAAAAGATGACTCCAAAATTTCTAGTCTCATTCAGAGGACTAGAAGAATAACAGTATCTGTGAGAGATATGATGCAGTTAGGACTTGATAAATAGAATGCAGTGGCAAGACAGTTCAGTGGCAACACCCTACGAGCAGTTGGAAATATGACTCAGGAGAACTGCTGAAAGATCCCATACATATATACATATACACACACACACATATATATATATATATATATATCTTGATATGTAAGTGTTTTTATGACACTATAACACTTGGATGAGTGCCATAGACATTAATAAGCGGGGAACTGGGAAACCTAGACTAATTTCAATTTTGATATAAGTAAAACTAAAATGATGTAGTAAGAAATCCATTTATTCGAATACAATATCTGGTTACCCCAGATAAGTGCCTTGGCCATTTTGAACACCAGTCTCCCTATCCATAAGCTGGCGTTAATAACCTTGGCCTTTCCCAGCTCGAAAGAAAGTATCTAAACTTTTTCATCTGAATTATGCTTTATACTTATAAAAAAATGACTTCTTAGTCCATTAGACAATAAATAGAAAAACTTTTTTGTGTGTTTGTATTTTGTATTATCTCTTAGTGATATAAAGATATATATGTAATTATAAGCTATATGTGGCGATTTCTAATACGCACATTGCACATCTACATTTGTTACTTACTATCAGCTACCTCAACTGGCCAACTATGGGGCTTACCCTCTGGTTACTATAGACTATATCACTTACCTTCCCCAGCTGATGGGTAACATGATCCAACCAATGTCTAATAAGCCTACTGCAACTCACCACCATTCGCCTCGCACCATTTCCTCCTGTCTCTCCCATTCTAGAGGACTGTGGGGAGCAGAGGAACATGGTGGCCAGGCAGTGGTGTGAAGAGGGGCAAGTTCCGAGAAGAGCGTGTACTGTTCCCCAGATACCATCAGGCTGTGAGCAACCATAGCATTCCACCGTTCTCCTGCTGCAGTAGAGAGGAAGTGGAATGAAAAGGAGAAGAAAGAGGCCAAGAGCAATGTTGAGAAGGACAATAAATCACAGGGAAAGAACAAGATGAAGTCCTTCTCAATCCCCAGCAAGTGTTCTATGACCTCTCCTTACTTTACCAATTTAACACTTCACCCCTATTTCTTGGCCCCTCATGTCTGATACTTGAATTCTGCTGTGTCTCTTCTCTCCTCTATCTGGACTCTGCTTTCCACAATCCTCAGTTCCAGGGTACTGCAGATTGTATCGTTAGCCTAGAGTTGGGGACAGTCCTGTTCATCATCTTCTATTAACAACCAGCAGGACACAAAGAGATGGAACAGTGAGAAACAAAAAAGAGAGAGAGTTTTGGAACTGTTGCACAATCACAACAGAGACCTTGGGACTGTTGTACAATCACAACAGAGACCTTCTTCACCTTGAAGGTCACTATTATAAAAGGAATTGATGGCACTAAAAAGGTGAAAATTTTATTGTCCTTTTTCTGTCCACTGTATGTGACGCATCATCAAAGATTTTTTTTAACCATTTAAGCCTTGGGAATTCTATTTTATATTGTTCAGTTCATAGTGTATTTATTCCATTTTTTAAAGTGTCTAGGCTAGATCCAGTTATTGATATTTTCTAATTTCTTGACTTTTAATTAAGTATTTTAGATCTTCTCTATAATTCTGTAGGAAAGAAAGCATGAATCATTTTTTTTTTTTTTTAGTTTATTTTTGTCCCAACTCTGCCTCAGTGGCCTTGGGCAAGTCACATTGATGTCAGTCTTTTTAAGTGTATGTCATCTCTGAAATTCAGTTCCCTCAGTGTAAACTTGTGATAATAATATTTGTCTTACTAGGCTCTTGTGACCTTTAAATTAGGTTATGTACTTTGAGTATTTGGTAACTATTATTATTTAGTAATAGCTTTAAAGTTGTAATCCTATTACTTTTTTTTAAAGAAAGATTTTATTTATTTATTTGAGAGAGAGTGAGAGTGGGGGGAGGAACAGAGGAAGAGGGGCAAGCAGACTGCGCACCGAGAGGACCCTGAGATCATGACCTGAACCAAAACCAAGTGTCAGATGCTCAACCCACTGAGCCCCCCAGGTGCCCCTCTCCTATTACTTGTTAATGGGAGAATCACAAGTGTTTTGCAATATGGGATGAATTCATCAGTAGAATGGATCATGAAATTAAGAAATCAAGGCACATTCTGAATTGAACATTTTTAATTCAAAAACTCTTGATTTTATAACGATTTAAAAATTGTTTTCAAATAGAAATGTTGCATTTTAAGACAAAAGAAAATTGGTTAAAAATAGAGTTAACAGACATCTAGAGCCTCAAACAAGTAGATAGACACCTATGTATTCTTGGAAAATAAGGCAGTGAAACCACACTGCTGGTTCTAATCTACCGTCAGGCTTGCCCTTTCCTCTCCCAGTTGTCACCTGCTCTGTATTTAAGGAGTGCTTGAGCCCCATCATCCAGGCAGTATCAGAGGAACAGATAGGTAGGGAAACACAGGTGTCTGCTTTGGCACATAGAGTAGAAAATAACTAGATGGTCTTAATATTGTTGCAAATGAACTTGTAAATATAGTTTTAAATTTTGTCTTAATTTTTGTTGATTATTAGAATCATGAAGATTAAAAATAGAAATATAAAGTTGGAATTATACCAAAAAGAACTCAATACTAGAAATGGTTTGAAAGATTAGAACATGCTCTTTTCTTTCAATATATGTCCGTGCATTTGAATGCCAAGTTCATTTTATGAATAGAGGAATTATAAACTGCACTGTATTCAACTGACATTTAAGTAAATATTTTAATAATGGAAAAATAGATACTCCATTGTAAGAAATTTTGCTTCAATTTTCCCAAACCTATGACCTTCCTGCAGGCATTTCCATACTTAATAAGATGCACAAATGTATGTTTATTCATCTGAAAATTAGTAATATCGTTTTCCTCTATTCATTCACATTCTGAGGGAAACAATCCTGTTTTGTGTTGTATATCTATCATAAAGATATTGTGCAAATCATTTGCAAACATCCTGCTATCAACAACCTTGAAGAGAAAAGATTAGATTTCCTCTATTCCATAGTTTAGCACATTGAATTCTCTTTATAAAATATTTATTAACTTGAGAGGTTTGGTCTTCAGTGTGTTTAGAGATAACATAGAAAGTATATACACAATGGAGTAAGGCCGAGTTGGTCAAATATCAGCTCAACTTCCCGGACAAGTCATTTCATTTCCCTTTGCCTTATCTGAGAAATAGAGCTGGGGTGCCTGGATGGCTCAGTAGGTTAAGCCCTGACTCTTGATTTCAGCTCAGGTCATGATCTTGGGGTCGTGAGATCAAGCCCCACATTGGGCTCAGCGCTGGGTGTGGAGCCTGCTTAAGATTCTCTCTTGCCCTCTGCCCCCGCCCCCAGCACTCTCTTATGCACTCTCTCTCTCTCTCTCTCTCTGTAAAAAAAAATAAATCTATTTTTTTTAAAGGGATGCTTGGGTGGCAGAGCTGTTTAAGTGACCGACTCTTGGTTTCGGCTCAGGTTGTGACCTCAGGGTTGTGAGATCCAGCCCCTCATCAGGCTCCATGCTCAGCAGATTCTGCTTGAGATTCTCTCTTCGTCTCCCTGCCCCTCCCACTTAGGCACACAGTCTCTCTCAAATAAATAATCTTTAAAAAAAATTAAAATAAAAAATAAAAGAAATAGAGCTAATAATGCTCTTCTCATTAGGTTGTTAGGATCAACGTAGCACATAAAGACAACACATGACCTAGGAAAACTGTTCAACACCCCTACCATGCTTGGCATTGACCTGGGAATGGGAGGTTAAGGGCATGAGCACACTCTTTCCTCCTTAGGGCTGAAAGATGCAATGATGCTGTTCTGAAAAACCCCTCTTTTCTTCTAATGAAACCACAGCTTAGAAGGGCAAACTCTGTGCACACTAACATAAACTGCAACAGATTTGAATTAATTTTCTCTTTAGACCTCCTATACCTTACTCTACCAATCACAACTTAAACTGCAGATGGTCAGTGAAGCAGGGACCAGGTGCGCTCTCTACACGTGAGTGCCCAGTGGGCAAGATGCATCATCTCAGCTTCCTATCAGCTGGTTTATAACAGCCTCCACTCAGGTCTCACTTAGAAGAGTGCAGGTCCAAACAAAAGTCGTTCTGTTTGGGACACTTCCCAAAACATATTAAACTGAACATTAGAGCAAGTTTTAAAAGGAAAAGAAATTTTAGAAGCCCGGCTTGAATGCTGCTTTGCTCTGCTTCTCTGGGCTTGTTGGCAGCCTGCTGGTAGGCACGTTACATGCTCATGGGAGAGGCCTTCTTAGACTTTTTAAAAATAGTTTCATTCTATAACTGGGATGAGACAATAAGGACTGAGACTTGACCCCTTCAGCAAGAAGCACTGGGTGAGGGAAGTTTAACTTCATGTGTTGTCAGACCAGAAAGACCACAGTTAATTTAGGGAACTTAACAAGGGATTGTGGCAAAAATATATTTCCATTGATATAACCTTTATGTTTTGATAGTTTCTAGAGTCGGTTTTGCCATGCAGAGAAGAGCCTGGTTTTCATTAAACACAAGAGCAATGGTCTTTTGCTTGGGGAAAAGAGAAGGGAGTGATACTGCCTCACAATAAACCTAGTCTCTCAGCGGTTCGGGGGCGAGGACAAACTATGAGACTTGTTTACAGTGGTCAGTGCAAGATGCTGAACTTACCCCACCAGGCTGTATGATCATGTGTCCATCAAAGCCTTGCGCTGACAACACAGGGATTGCTTGCTGATGCAGCAGGATTATTTTTAAGTATTATTTAATGGTCTTGAGTCCCTCGTTGGGGAAAAAAAAAAAAACCAAAACAGCAAGTGAGGTAATAATTCCTCTTTTTCTTCTAAGTAAGGCAATGTATATGTGGAGGCTCTGACCAGATCACCGAGATCTGAGGCAGTGAAGCTAAGCCTATGACACAAAGCACTGCTTCTCAGCTGACCACTCCACCACCACACAGAGACCACTTTAGGGACAAAGAGAAGACAGCATATCCTATAATATTTGTCCAAGAACATTCATTTCAGAAATTCCCTTACAATGTTTTGTGAAGGAAATTAATCACGGAATGAGCAGATCAGCCCTGTAGTCACCTAATAGAGGTGACTCTAACTAAACAAATGCTGTGGGTGCATAAACACAGGACATAGAGGTACTAGGGCCAGCACCGTCGATCTTTGAAAAGAAGGCAGCTGGGGTAAGACTGGGTTCTGCCAGTTAGATGACTTTCTAAGAGGCTTCACGGTCTGACAGTTCCCTAAAGGGATTATCTGCTCTTTGTAACTGAGAAGAGTAGAAACTTTATTTGGTCCACCTACCACAAGTAGTCTACAGCAAATATATTAATCAAGCTTCTAGTAACCTCTGGATAAGTCAGAATGACAATTATGAATTTACAACAAGAAATGCAGTTGTACTGGGAACTGAAAACATTGCCCATTTGGCCAGCTCATTCTCCTTCTGTGGTAGACTGGCATGGGAATCCAAACCATAACTCGAAGTGATAGGCACAAAATCAGAATGAAGAGAATTACCCCTATCATTTAAACTGGGGTGCATATCTAGATCATAAGCTAAAAATATGGATTATCTAGCCATACTCTGGAGATTCTGAGTGCGGTGTGGGAATTGTATTTTAAAAGCACCTCGGATAGTTCTGCTGCATTTGGGAATGATTAAAGGATTATGTAAGGTGTACTACACTTGCTCTGAATGGACGGACAATGAAATGTGTTTACCTCCACATCAAACAGTTTTTGACTGAACAGTTCATAGCCTCCCGCTGTCCCCTGGACTTAGATACAAGAAGACTGCCACTGAAGTGCCTTCTCAAAGTATCTGTCATTGAGTAACTTCTTCTAACCAATATTTTCTTTATTTATACACATCATTAACTTCATCTGATTTTGCTATAACCAGGGATCTAATGTGTTGCTCAAAGACAGATTGCTCAGATAACAATATTATTTACAGAGCACCTATTTATAATGTAAGATCCGATGCAATGTATTTTACACACATTTTCCCATTTAATCCTCACAATTGCCCTGATAATTTGTTCCTATTGTACTGATAAAGGAAGTGAATGTCAGCGGTTAACTGATTTTTATCAAAGTAAAAACTAGTCAAAACAAATGGTGAAACTGGAAATCAGTTACATTTTGGATTAATTTCAATCCCAATGCCATAACCACAAGGTATATTGCCTTATACACTGGTTTTATACTTCAGCTTGTGAAGGACACTATTAATTCCAAACACTTGTGTATCTTCTTGCTGTTTCTCTTTCTCTTCATGTATTGCCTGCCTAGAGACTTGAGATGATTATCTAACAGAATATTTGCCTGGTCCAAACAAAGGATTCAGGAATATTTATTTATTTATTTATTTAATCCATTTCCTCGTTCTATGCATAGGCTCTGTGGGAAAATACTTGTATTAAGCTCACAATAGTTTTAATGGAGTACTGGGAAATGTCTAATAATAGGGGACAGCTTTTAAATAAGTTGTTTTTAAAATGGAGGTTAAATGGTATAATTGGGGTGCCAGGGCGGCACAGTGGGTTGAGCGCCAGACTCTTGGTTTCCACTCAGGTCGTGATCTCAGGGTTGCGACCTCGCCCCTCGTGCTTGTGTACTCGCTCTCTCACTCTCTCTCTCTCTCTCTCTCTCTCAAATAAATAAATAAATCTTTAAAATAAATAAGTAAATAATAGTATAATTTTATTAGGAGAATATACACACATATGATGAAATAGGAAATGACTAATAAATATTGAAGAAAATGTATTCTCAATTCATCACAGCATTCTTGGAAAAACATAAATTGCTTAATCTTGAAATGCAAGAGGTCAGAATACTCTCCTCCTTATTTTCGTTCCTTCTTTTCCTCACCCATGGTGGTAAGGTACTATTAGGGGAAGGTGTCTTGGTAATAGGAGAATAATACATGCAAAGACAACACTTACTTAGTTTCCATGAAACTCCAATTGGAAACACATAAATTATTTAAAATCTCTTCCAGCAATGAAAAGAAGACTTTGCTACCTGCCTGCAAGGAGCATGACCTAGAGTCTCCGTTATTGTAAGAACATTTCTCCTTAGGACCACGTCCTGAACTTTGGGACTTGACAGAGAATTAGAAATAGTTGAGATGATAGGAAAAAGAGATAAGACAGTAAAAGTCTATGGTCAAAAGATTTCAGAACGTTGGCAAAAATTTCTAATTGAGCCAAAAATTAACTCGGTAGATAAGAGAAATGAACATTTAACAGCACTCAACAGCCTCTAGACTTTACTACCATTCTGTGTCATCTAAAATGATTGTTTCCTTTCCAGTAGAAAACTACATCTAAATGTCTTGCTAGATGTTGAAGATATAAGTAAGGGATTAGCTAACGTTATACACATTTTCTTCTAGAAGCTTGTCCAGCAAAGAAAGTGGTATCACTAAACCTCAAATTCTGCCAAGTCCTACCTTTCAATTTTGAAAAAAAATCAGTGTACTTGGCTAAGGTTCAAAGGAGAAAAGTGTTTATTCTACTCCTCTCTAATTCCTCACTTAATTTGTCCCAATTTGATTTTTGGAAATTGTTCAACTTTTATTCACTCAACAAACTTTTATTGAACAACTGCTATGCTCTAGGCACAGTTGTATAGTGATTGATCTACCTGTGGATTAAAGTTTACCACTTGATGAGTTCATAACAATTAACTTCCTTGTTGTTTAGTGTCTTTATAATTTTACTCAAGGTCTCCCTTCTTGCCGTCATGTCTTACTACTTTGGTTCCAAAATTAAACATCTTGTTTTATATTTTAAAACTTAGGCCAAAGTTTACCTACTCTCCTAAGCCTTCCTTGACCCTTCCCAACCCTCTAGAGCATTGAACATCACTTCCTTTGTTCTTTGGTTAAGCTCACCTTTGTTTCTACAATGATTCCTATGTTGCATACATACCCTTTTAAATATCCATAACAGACATGTTTTATCTTTCTAGCCAATTTTTGAAAAATTATTTCTCCCCATTTTAGTCCTTGTACTTCAGGGGTAATTGCCTCCACTTTCTTGCTTGCAGGATAGATACACAACCCAGATCAAAGCCAATCATAATACCAAATTTCCCTGGCTACACTGAATAACTTAGGGAAAACAAATGACCCAAGTTGTAAAAACCAGATTCCGCTCTGAAATGGACAAGGGCACTTGAAAAGGAAGCGTGTCTTTTCTATGGTCAAGACTGCTAAGCATAATGTAAATATCTGAGTGAAGCCACTAAGGAGGAAAGAACAACCAAGAAGTCAAGAGAAAGAAGATGAACCCTAAAAATATTATTTTAGCACCTAGGTTTAGCTTTGGCTGAAGCCATTCATACCCCCAGATATTTCAGCTATTCTTGCTAATGCACATTTTTGTTTGGGTTCTGTTTTCATCATTTTCAACTGGAAGAGCTTGCATTAATGTGTCATGTCTGTCTCTGTCACTATAGTGTGACGTACAAATTGCCTCTTTCATTTTACGACGCGAATGGGAACAAAATGGGCACTCAGCTCATTTACTGATTAAAAAAGTAAAGAATGAATAAATGAAAATAAATAAATAAATGAAATATAGCCTAGGAATACAAGAAAAATACATTTCTTGCCAGAGTCCCAGTATATCAACACTTTCATGCCATTCTACCAAAACAAACAAAAATCTCCCAAGTAAGAATTAACTATTTTCAAATTATGGTACTGCATATGCCGGGTCATAATGGGTCACAATTCCTCAAAAAAAAAAAAAAAAAAATCCTTAATGTGGCTTGCTCAGGTCGGATGGATTTAGTAAACATTTTGGGATAAGCAAGCCCTTTATTTACTTCTTAACACCAAATGATATCCTCCAGGTCCTAAAGTTATTTTAAATGGCTCTGTCAGTTCCCTTGGGGTTAGATTTCACTGTCTAATCAGACTCACCATTAACAGTCTTCTCCTGGACAGGAGCGGAGCTAATCTAGTGTGATGAGAGAGTGTTGGCCGGTGGCTCAGCCAGCTCCACAAGTCTGCACATGTGGATTCTATTTCCAAACCTATGATTGATTTACTTTCTGACTATGGTAAACCACTCCATTCTCCCATATGATGCTTATCAACAAATGGTGTCTGCTTAACTCATTTATTGAGAAAAATATAACCGCATTTCAAAAATTGGGAATTATTTCCCATGAACAATTTTTGCTTTTCTTACCACCGAGCTGTTCTGCATGTGTGATTTACTACCTGATCAAAATAAAGTTACTTTGGGACAGTTACTTAAAATTTTGGAAATTTATTATTTCCTCCTAATAAAGATATTGACCTCTTTTGATAATTCGATATTTCTCTTATCTCAATTCCTAAGTTATTTATAATCTCTACGGTAAAAATACCTGTTGAGGATGTATTGTTTCTAAAAGTTCTCCAGTTCCCTACAGATTGTAAACTACTTGACAGGGAGGGATGAGTACTGAACAAGCATTTGTTGATTTGACTATTGACTTTGGAACTTGATGCAAGAATTATCAGTTTCACATACTCATACATAGTGATGTGTGTGTGTGTGTGTGTGTGTGTGTGTGTGTGTGTGTGTGTGTAATTTCCAAATGCAAACCAGTAGAAGGAAAAGGGACTTATTTGGGTTTGTTTGTTTTTTTCGATGTTATAAATTCGAGCTAGCTTGTGTTGGAAAGAAATGCCATGGGCTGTGAAAAATAATTAGGGTTCCTGAATTTCTGCTGTACCTTAAAGTCAAGAGTTAGGGCAATGACCTTAAGGGATACTTTAGAAGTGATTCTGCTATTTGAAAACTGATAGTGGATTATGGTAGAAATTATAAAACATGCTGTCATACATCCAAAATTTTTCTTTGATTTTTAATCTACATTTTTGTATATGGATTTATAGTCAAAGTGATGCTGAGTTACTTTCTTGTCTCTATGTTATGGAACACACTAAATAAGAATTTCACTGTCAGTCCCTTCAAGAATTGGAAAAGAAAAGCTAACTTGGGAAAATGTCTGAGCCTGACACTTTGCAAAGAGTATTAACTCATGATTCTGTGGCCATTTTCCCCATGGTGAATGGTTTGTTCAGTGTTTCTCTCTATGCTAGGATCATTTATTTGTTATTTTGGTTTTTTTCTTTTTTTTTAGCCTTTTTATGTCTATTGGTTTTCATTATAGAAAATGTATGTTTCTAGGTTTTTGCATTTACTTACCAACACTTTTAAATTGCCTGTGTCTGTACCTTGTTACTTCTGTTTTCTACAATTGTCTAACTTTGTTTTCTTATTTCAGTTCTTTATTGTAAATGTATCTAAAAAGTGGCTTTTCACTTTTTTTCATTTTTTTCATTAATTTATGATGGTTTTTAACTCTATCTGTACCCTTAATTATTCTTTCCTTAGGTTTCTTTGGTGGTCTGTGTCTTATTCTGTTAAATGCTTAATTTAATCTTGTATGTTTATTTTGTATCAAATTAAGTAGGATTAATATGTAAGGCTCTGAATTTTTCATCTGAGCCCAAATTTAGCTCTACCTCATATATTATTTCATAAGTAATGGTTTCATTTTTGATATTTCTATCCCAAATATTAAATATTTTACATACATATACATATGCCCACACATATATGTGTAAATATATTTGTGTATATGTGTATTTGTGCTGGATACTCTTTTATTTCATTGGTGTTATTTATTCTACATCACATTTTGGAATGTGTCTAAAATATACTATTTTTTTTGAAATATTCTAAAATAACTTGAGAAGAAGTTTTGTTCCAGTGCCATGGTATTTATTCACACATACATTTGGATCAACCTTAATTACTACATATATCTATATCTTTTTGTTTGTCTACTTGATTTATCTTAGGATATAAGATTTCTTGAGTTACTCTCTTAATTCTACTGAGTTCCTATAGATTTACTTTGAGAATCTGTCATTCTTGTTTTCTATATTTGATTGTTTGCTATTTCCTACTTAATGTTTCATTTTCTAGTTCAGGAACATTAATTTTCTATAAGCTTAGTGTTAATTCTGCACCCCCCCAGAACCATCTTTTATCTAACTACTTTAAAAACATTCTCTTTTTATGACATGATTCTAGGTTTTAAATATGCATATTTTATTATTTCCTAAAAGCGCCTTATTTGTTAATTCTGTGATGATTTTTTTTATTAACATATAATGTATTATTTGTTTCAGGGGTACAGGTCTGTGATTCACCAGTCTTACACAACACACAGCGCTCACCATAGCACATACCCTCCCCAGTGTCCATCACCCAGCCACCCCGTCCCTCCCACCCCCCACCACTCCAGCAACCCTCAGTTTGTTTCCTGAGATTAAGAGTCTCTTATGGTTTGTCTCCCTCTCTGGTTTTGTGTTGTTTCATTTTTCCCTCCCTTGCCCTATGATCTTCTGTCTTGTTTCTCAAATTCCTCCTATCAGTGAGATCATATGATAATTATCTTTCTCTGATCGACTTATTTCGCTTAGTATAATACCCTCTAGTTCCATCCACGTCGTTGCAAATGGCAAGATTTTGTGTGTGGGTGGGTTTTTTCTTTTTTTTGATGGTTTTGATTTTCAATTTGTTTCCTTGGTTGCACAGTCTCTAATTTTTAAATCACTCTGTCGTTTCATTATCTCATCCTTGATCTCGTTTGATATATTTTTTGTTTCACTGGTTTCATGTTTCTTAACATATCTCTTCTGGATTTCAAGGTATTTCTTAAGAAAATGTTTTTCAGTATCTTTTATAAATTCTATAAGAAGGGGGTTTAATCTTATATTGCACTTTATGTTCTTAAAAATGTTGTGGCATCTCTTTTCATAGTGATCAGAGTCTTTCTTTTCATCTTTCTCATATTTAGCGTGGGTTGTTTTGTCTGAATATTTTCCCCCAGATATAGTTTATATGAACGCCCCATGATTTTTTTATTTCCATCTAAAACTTCTTAGTGTTCACCTCAGATTTTAATGCAGTTGAGGACCAATTATTGTTGGTTTGTGTCCTGTCTGTATTTAGGGGCTCTTATTTTAGATGGAAGGCATGGGTTCATCAGTAGAGGCTGCATGTTGACAGGTTGGTGGATTTGGTCTCTGATCTTTTTTTTTAATCAAAGGTTTTATACTGCTTAGAGGTCTCTTCTCATCTAAGAGAAGATACATTTAAATTTAATAGTAAAGTCAAATCACGAAGGCTTCATCTTTCATGGACTCTTTGGAAGGGGTTGAGCTCCTCCCCTTTGCTAACCTTTCCCCAGAGGACCTCATCTCCTCTCTTAGCCAGAGGGGACAAAAACAGACAAACTTTGTAGAGTCTAAACAGAACTTTCTTTGAGGCCCTTCCCTTGGGTACTTACACAACCTCAGAGATTTTTATGTAACTCACCTTCTCTTTTGTGTTTCTGGCAATCCCATCTTTATTGTGTTGGCCATTATCATTCTATGTTGCCTCTCCTGCTCCCCTATGTAGAAATCTGGGAGAAGACAAATCCATCTACTTTAATGAATAATTCTTGTGACGATGATGACATTTGCCTTCTCTTCCCTTAGTTATCTGTCCACAGATGAAATTAATTACTCTGGAAATGAGGTTTGCCAATTATTTAACCTGAAGTAATCCCATTTTCCACAGCTCAGTCAAAATTCTGGGAGGTAAAACTTCCAAAAAAAAATGTTCTTCATATCCACAACGATAAACCCACCAAAAATACTCATTTGCTTCTGAAAATATTCATTTTGTTTTCTCAGTTCTGTAATGATGATGAGACATGCAAGTCATAAAAAATTTCAGACTTTTTATTTTAAAATGTCTATAGGCTATGATTTCTTCGAGGCTAAAGGCAAGGCTATTTCTTTAGCTTTGCCACACTAATTTGTCCTGGTCAAGCCAAAATATCATTTTAGTTCATGTGGTATTTAATTGTGAACAGCAATGGCTGGAGAATTTTAAGGGTCACTAGGTCCAGATGTTTGGTCATTAGTCACCACCATATAACCCACCTTCAATATAATAAATATGGATAAAATAAGGAAACACTTCAGCCGTCAACAAGATTAGTGTTCAAGACTAATAGGAGCCTGATTTCTGCTTTTTAACTTTGTTAACATTTAACCCTTTGAGGGCAGAGGATTTCACTTGAAGTAAATCTCTCCTCACACACTCTGCTCTTATTTTCTGAAGTTTATATACCTTCATTAATGGCACGTCCATTCACCAAAGAAGTGCAGGCATGCTTTTAAGTATTTTAATACTTAACATCACACTTCATATCTTTTTCTTAACAACATATTGGAATGTTTAAGAAGGTGGTTTTGTTGGACAGTCAGGTAATTGTCTGATAAAGTGACCTATGTCTGTGGCTATGGAACAGCCCATTTAAAAGAATTTATTGAACATATTGGGCTGATCTGTACTCCCCCATACAATAAAAATTCCTTTAAAACCTTCTCTGTGTGTTTACTTTTTTTTTTTGGAATTATATGTAATGAAAAATAAATATCCTAAAATCTTTTTTCTCTAATGCAGTGTTTCTCACTTGGTACAATGGAAATAAAAACCTGCAGCCAGATGGTGCAAACCTTGGAGTACCACTACACTAGAAGCCATTTCTGTAGGTTCCTCTGCAGAAAATCAGGGATAGTGATAATACTAACCAAGTAGAGTGGCTGTTTGGATTTAATGAGATTACGTAGGTGTCCAATTAATGCTAATTTTTTTTATTTGCAGAGAAATACAGTGCACACATATGTTTGCAAATCAAATATGTACTTGAAAAAGTGGATGAGATTAGTGACTACAGAGTACATAGTACCCAGTTTGGATCATTTTGCTGATATTTTACTGGTATTATGTAATACCAGTGACGTCTATTATTTTACATCTAACCCTTTTATTGAAATTCTTATGTTTTATTATTAGATGAGGTCTCTCCTTGGCTCTATATTTGGGCAACCTTTTTTCTGTCAAAACAGTCCTCATTCAGGACTATTAATAAGTCCCTGAAATCTAGCTGTAGCTTAAAAAAAAAAAATCTTAATGGAAAAAAATGAAAGGAAAATAGATGTCTTTAGTCAGTTGATTTGGATTATTAAGATGTATTTTTAATAAAGTCACAATGGCAGTTGTGACCCCTTGATTACAGATTATCTTTGTTCTAGTCCATTGCTCCAGAACCTTAAGCCTGGCCCTATTAACATCATTGCTTGCCTCTCCCAGGCTTTTGAGGCCCTTCTTGACCTATCATAGGAGCGAAGTGGCAATGATCCAGGTGAAATTAATTTTTCCACTGAAGGAAAGTAGTGGGAAAACAATGGATCACCCAGTCCAAACAAAAAGTGAGAATCCATTGACTAAATCCCACAAAGGCCTCAGAAATCTTTTCTCTGGTTATGAATTGTATAGTTTTCTCTTTTCTTCTATTTTCTCCTCCCCTTACTCCTGCTTCCTCTTCTCTCTCTCTCTTTCTATAATTTATTCTTTCCTCTGCTCCACAGAAGACAAGTAATCTCATACCAAATGGTCAATTCTCCTGGTGGAATACATTTTTATGAAAAAAAAAAAAAGTAATTTAATTCTATGTCAACTATATGATTGTAAAGAGTCAAATATTTGTAAGCATCTCAATATGAATTAGCTGCATTGTTCAATTTCTGTTGAAATGTTTTCATATTTTGAAAACTCAATCAGCTTTTGGTTTTATTTAAATATTAAACCAAATTATCTGTTTATTTACCTACATTTTTCAGGAGAGTTTTTCAAGACCATTTGTCAATCAAAACATACAAAATGGTTACATTTAGTATGTGTATGTAACACATCCATAGATAAGTATATATTGTTCACACCAGTATATACATGTATGCACATAAATATGCAAATTAATATTAATTTGCTCTTATAAATCTAGAGATAAACTTTCCACTGCTTACATCTATTCCTATTGAATCTGGGAACATTGTCACAATTCATGTTATGTGCTGCTATATGAGGCTAGGAGAAAATATCCAATTTCTTTTTCAAATGTCAACCAAACACTTTATAGATTTTTTTCCTCCATCCCCTCCTGTAACTCTTTTAGTTAAATTAGTACTGCTGTCTGAAAAATCAGATTTAAAGCCTTCAAATGTTTCCTTGGTCTTAGAACAGATGCCTCAGGAGACTTTCTACCAGAAAGGTACATTGGATTAGCGCAGCCTGTTTTCCTACCACATTCTTTAAACAAAACTGACAGCCCCCAAATAAGGAGGACAATTTATTGTCAGGACATGTGTGGAATTTAAAGAGAGGACATATTTTCACCCTACCAGTACGAAGGAGACAAAAGTGGATTATTTTGGAAACAATTTTATACCATTTCAGTGAACTATAGAAGGTCAAATAAAATACTTAAAACTGGCAGGCTTCCATCAATGAAATGGATGCTTGCAAAGTGAGAAGAGGTTAATGGTGAAGAAAATTAGTGTTTTCAGCTTACAGGAGCTATCAAACCAGGGACAATCCTATGCTAAAGATATTTGACATATAATAGCAATCTTGAGTGCACACACTATGATCTGGTTTTATTGGAACACACATATCAATAGAAGTCATGTTTATTGATTAGGCAGAAATGAGGCATTGTGAGATCTGAGACAGAACCTGCAACCCCTCAAGAGAAAAATGGGTTTAGCTATGAACACAGCACCTGCTGCTGCTTTTCACCAAGTGAGATTTAGGGATTTGCTTTTTGTTTTAGTTTTGTTTTTTTTTTTTTTTTTGGTTTGGTTTTGGGTTTTGGGTTTTCAGTTTTTTTTTTAACTCTGATCTGAGAATTTAGATTTTGGATAATCCCTCAGAATTGGGAAACACAACTCTCAGATGAGAAGTAAATGTATGTCATCAATTATAGAGAGGTAAGTCATAAGAAATAAATAGGAAATATAAGTAAAATAAAAAGAATTTTACTGCACTCTTCCAATTAGGTGAGGGGGGAAATGTGACTGAGCACAAACTTGTGTTTGGAAGATCTACAAAGATCTTCCTCTTTGGCAAAGGAATATTCCTTCATGAAACAATAGCTTTTGTATATTGAATTTTAACTTCTGATTTAGTTTATGCAGGCACTAATTGAACTAATGGTGTTATTCAGATACTGAAACACATCCCGATGGAGTGAAGATCAAGAATCCCCACACAAACAACCTGCATGTACATTTTCACTTCATTATTTTAATAACAAAGTACACATTTTAATATATATGAGGCAAAAATGCATCTAATTATGATTTGTTATGCATATCTAAATTTTCTTTTTTACAAAGCTACACCAAATAGAATAGTCTTTTTCAAGGCAAAAAAAAAAGAAAGGCTACACTTTCAACATCAATAAATAAATAAATAAAATATATGAGAAGAGACAAAATATTTGTTGAGTATTTTCTATTGGCCAGTTGACTTCTGATTTCTGGTACAGCATGCCAAGAGCTTGGAAATCATCACTCCCATCCAGACATGGAAAATGCTGAATAAACTGAAAGTCAATATTCTTTTTATATACCAAAGAATTCAGGTCACAGGTCTAACTGCAACCCTAAAAACTGAAAGACGGACAGGCAGACACAGAATCCCTACTTATCTGAAGCAGAAGCACAGGAGCAGAACCCTACACCTGGAGCCGGTAGCAGTATCAAGACTTTACACTAAACTATAATTGAGGAATTGGGGGAGGCACAGTAAGAGTTGTCAATGCTACCTAGAGCAAGCTACACATTCAATGCAATCCCCATCAAAATACCATCCACTTTTTTCAAAGAAATGGAACAAATAATCCTAAAATTTGTATGGAACCAGAAGAGACCCCGAATAGCCAGAGGAATATTGAAAAAGAAAAGCAAAGCTGGCAGCATCACAATTCCGGACTTCCAGCTCTATTACAAAGCTGTCATCATCAAGACAGTATGGTACTGGCACAAAAACAGACACATAGATCAATGGAACAGAATCGAGAGCCCAGAAATGGACCCTCAACTCTATGGTCAACTGATCTTTGACAAAGCAGGCAAGAATGTCCAAAGGAAAAAAGACAGTCTCTTCAACAAATGGTGTTGGGAAAATTGGACAGCCACATGCAGAAGAATGAAACTGGACCATTTCCTTACACCACACACAAAAATAGACTCCAAATGGTTGAAAGACCTAAACGTGAGACAGAAGTCCATCAAAATCCTAAAGGAGAACACAGGTAGCAACCTCTTCGACCTCAGCCGCAGCAACTTCTTCCTAGAAACATCACCAAAGGCACGGGAAGCCAGGGCAAAAATGAACTATTGGGATTTCATCAAGATAAAAAGCTTTTGCACAGCAAAAGAAACAGTCCACAAAACCAAAAGACAACCAACAGAATGGGAGAAAATATTTGCAAATGACATATCAGATAAAGGGCTAGTATCCAAAATCTATAAAGAACTTCTCAAACTCAACACCCAAAGAACAAATAATCCAATCAAGAAATGGGCAGAAGACATGAACAGACATTTTTCCAAAGAAGACATCCAAATGGCCAACAGGCACATGAAAAAGTGCTCAACATCGCTCGGCATCAGGGAAATCCAAATCAAAACCTCCATGAGATACCACCTCACACCCGTCAGAATGGCTAAAATTAACAAGTCAGGGAATGACAGATGTTGGCAGGGATGTGGAGAAAGGGGAACCCTCCTACACTGTTGGTGGGAATGCAAGCTGGTGCAACCCCTCTGGAAAACAGTATGGAGGTTCCTCAAACAGTTGAAATTAGAGCTACCCTACGATCCAGCAATTGCACTACTGGGTATTTACCCCAAAGATACAAATGTAGGGACCCGAAGGGGTATGTGCAGCCCAATGTTTATAGCAGCAATGTCCACAATAGCCAAACTGTGGAAAGAGCCAAGATGTCCATCGACAGATGAATGGATAAAGAAGAAGTGGTATATATACACAATGGAATATTATGCAGCCATCAAAAGGAATGAGATCTTGCCATTTGCAACGATGTGGATGGAACTGGAGGGTGTTATGCTGAGTGAAATAAGTCAATCAGAGAAAGACATGTATCATATGACCTCACTGACATGAGGAATTCTTAATCTCAGGAACAAACTGAGGGTTGCTGGAGTGGGGGTGGGGTGGGAGGGATGGGGTGGCTGGGTGATAGACATTGGTGAGGGTATGTGCTACGGTGAGCGCTGTGAATTTGTAAGACTGTTGAATCACAGATCTGTACTTCTGAAACAAATATCACAACATATTTTAAGAAAAAAGAAAAAGAAGAAGATAGCAGGAGAGGAAGAATGAAGGGGAGTAAGTCAGAGGGGGAGACGAACCAGGAGAGATGATGGACTCTGAAAAACAAACTGAGGGTTCTAGAGGGGAGGGGGGTGGGGGGATGGGTTAGCCTGGTGATGGGTATTAAAGAGGGCACATTCTGCTTGGAGCACTGGGTGTTATGAACAAACAATGAATCATGGAACACTACACCAAAACAAATGATGTAATATATGGTGATTAACATAACAATAAAAAATTTAAAAAAAAAAACTCAGAGGTGGCCCATTCCTGGGGGCCCTGGGCAGGGGAAGCACACTTTCATGATTTTTATTTCCAGTTGCCTTAACAAATTCTAATTGTCAAGATTTAAAAAAATACTTCATGTTTCCAACAGAGGGAGGGGGAAGTAACCATTTTGAAATATGTCCAGAACTCTCTGTTCTCAACCAGGTCTGGCCCCAAGGAAACTCTATTACCAGAGCCTCACTGACCAGGGTTTTACCAGAGTCTATCCAAACTTGGAGAAAGGAGATAACTCAAGCCTCTGCTAGCCTTTGACATCAGAAAAGGAATTACCCAAATCAGACACTAAAAGAATGAGACCTTATCATGGTCCTATACATCACTTTCCCTCTCCCATTATGCCTCCTGCATAATAACAGGAAAACAGCTAAAAGAGCTTCAAACCTCAGACCCTGTTTAAAGTGTGTCTAGGAAAACCCAGAAAACACAGGAGGCAAAAACATGGATGCTAAAGAAAATTTGAAACCGTAGCTACAGCAAATATAAATACACCCTACCCCCAAAAAGACATAAAACCTCACACTAAAGGCCTATATACCCCACTTCCTTTTACTTGGCAGTCATGTCTGGCTTTTAACAAAAAATAGTAGGGCATGGTCAAGACAAAAACACACTCTGTAGAGGCAAAGCATCAGGACCAAAACCAGATATACTGCCCCCCTCCCCATTCACAGGAGGTATATATTCCAAGAGCAAAGAGAAAGGGAAAAAACAATGGAATAGAAGATCAAATAACTGTGGGATGATTACAAAAGGCGTAACATATGTATAATGGGAATACCAGAAGGAGAAGAGAGAAAAGAGCTGAAGAAATTTTTGAAATAATAATAGAATTTTCTAAAACTAATGACAAATGCCGAATTACAGATATAGGAAGCTAAAAAAAATAAAAACAGGATAAATACCAAAATTCTATACCTAAGCTCATCATGTTCAACTTAAAAAAAAATCAAAGCCAAAGAGAAAATCTTGAAAGAATCCTGAGAATAAAGAGCACTACCTACAGAAGAGCAGGGATAGGAATAACATAAGACATCGCTTCAGAAACCACTGAGACTATGCAAGCAAAAAGCGAATGGAGTGAAATATTTAAGGTATTGAAAAGAAAAAAAATACCAACTGAAAATTTTGTTTTCAACAAAATTATCCTTCAAAAGTGAAAGAGGGTATTTTGATGATTCTGGTGTGTCAGGGTAGGCTCATTACTTGTAACAAATGTACCGATCTGGTGGGAGATGTTGTTAATGGGGGAGGCTATGCATGTATATGGACAGGGAATATTTGGGAAATCTATGTATCTTTCCCTCAATTTTTCTCTGAATCTAAAACTTTTCTAAAAAAAATAAAGTCTTTTCAAAAATTACTTTCTTAGCTTTAAAAAAAAAAAGCAAAGCAGAAACACTTTCTCAGACAAGCAAGACTTAAGGGAATTTGGAGTTTTTGTTTTGTTTTTCTCACTTTCTTCTTTTATTGGAAAACAAACACAGGACATATCACAGGGCAAGAAGCAGTGTGATGCCTTCTGGCAAGATCCAGGACAATGGTAGCCAGAGTCAGGGACACCACCATGGCCAGGCCTAGGCCCAACATTACAGAGGTGTGAAGAGAGGTTGAGCCCTCCACACCATGACCACCAGGCTTCCCCAGGAAGATCAGAGGCCCCACAGGGATATCTGCTTCTTCTGTCACATGCCTGCGATTTTCATTTCCAGAAACAGACTTGTTCTACCCTCTCTCTAGGTGGGACATTCTCCTGAAATGGCCTGGAAAGCCACAGCTACCTTGGTTACAACAGTGATAGTTATCAGCAGTGCCTTCTACTGGGGACCCCCCTTTTGGTAGACTTACCCTGCAAGAAATGTTAAAAAAAGTTCTTCAAAGAAAAGACAAATTATAGGGACGCCTGGGTGGCTCAATCGCTTAAGCCTCTGCCTTTGGATCAGGTCATGATCCCAGGGTCCTGGGATTGAGTCCCACATAGGGCTCCCTGCTCAGCGGGGAGCCTGCTTCTCCCTCTCCCTCACATTCTCTTATAAATGTGAAAAGGAAACATAGTTTAGAAAATCAAACTAAATATTTATAGAAGAGAAAACTAAGGCTCATAGAAATTAGTTAAATCATGTAACTAATATGTGAAAGACTCATGATTTTAGCCCATTTACATCAGCTTCTCCCTCTCCCTGCAGCTCCCCCTGCTTGTGCTCTCTCTCTCTCTCTTCTCTCTCTCTGAGAAATAAATAAATAAAGTCTTAAAAAAATTTAAAAAAGAAGATAAGACAAATTATATAGGTCAGAAACTCAAAACTACATAAAGAAAGAGCATTAGAGAAGGAGTAAATGAAGGTAATTTTTTTAATTTTTCTATTTTTAATTGATCTAATAGATAAGTTTGTTCAAAATAATAACAATAATGTATCTGGTGATTATAGTTTATGGATAAGTGAAATGAATGATAGCAATATTATGACAGATGGGAGGGAAGAAATGTGAATACTCTGTTACAGGTACTTGCATTACCCATTAATCGATATAGTATTATTTGAAAGTGAATTTGAATTAGTTTTAAGTGTGTATTGCAAACTCTAGAGCACACATGGGCCAGTCACCCTATATGGTTTAATTCACACAACTTATCCAACCCTGTGTTGTAGTACTTGTATTCTGTTATAAACGTGAAAAGGAAACATAGTTTAGAAAATCAAACTAAATATTTATAGAAGAGAAAACCAAGGCTCATAGAAATTATTTAAATCATGTAACTAGTATGTGAAAGATTCAAGATTTTAATCCATTTACATCAGCTGCCAAAGCTTATAATTTCTACCACAGTTACATGATGCTTCTCTTTTATGAGCTGCCTTTAAAAGATCAGGGAGCAAACTCATCATTAAATGATCAAAGAAAATCAAAGCAAAAAAAAAAGTAGATAATATTCTTTCTTAAAACTGATAGAAGGATTAAGTTTGGAAGTAGCACATCTACTTGTCACATCTACATTAGATAAAGGGTGGTGGTAGAAAATACATATTTGAAAGAGTCTAATTCTTTATATTCCCAGGATAGTACTGTTATTAAGCAACATAAAGGTATAAATCATCAAAGGATGGAAAACTGATGTCCTCCGGTGTTCTAGAAAAGCATCCAGATCTTATTTTCCAATTCAGTTCAAAGGTTCCTTCATGCTTTCGGTAAATTTTATTCACCAGGTACAGCATGTCGTGGGGGAGAAGACCCTCTGGGATTTGTATACCAGAATACCTCTCGTTGTTAGAAAGTTCATCTTTACACTGTATTAACAACTACCTTCATTAGTCCTAATTCTGCTTTTTGAATAAAAACCAGTACCTTTGCTACATGACAGTCTTGGACATATTTAAGTGTGTCTCATAACTTGTCTGGACTAAACATTCCTATGCTTTCCCTTTGGGAAGAAGAGTCAGGACTTTCATTTTTCTAGCTGCTACCTTGAGGCATAGATCCAGATTGGTGGCCCATGCTTGCAGAATATTTTTCTTGGCCCACACATAATTAAAAACATCAATTGCCAATATTAAAACTCAGAAGATACACATAATAATAAATCCATTTCACATTTTGGGAAATATTAGAAGGTGTCCCGATCAAAGGCCCCTAAAGTGGTCACCCCTTCACCAGGCCGCACACTACCCAGTTCATCAGACCCTTAGCCAGTCACTGCCTGGGGTAGACCCAGTGGTAGCTGCCATTTCAACATATTGCACTTTCTTTGTCTCTCTCTATTTCACACACTTTCTCCCTCCCTCCCACTCACTTCCTTGTCTTCCTGACTTCCCTTTTTCCTTCTTTCTTTTCATTCTGGGTCTGCTTTACTCCTTTACAGTACCTGCCTGGCACCCTAGGCAATTAAATTTGTTCCTAAACCATTATGTTACTGTCCTTCACAAGACTTTATATCCAGAACCAAGCACAATACTGCATTTTTTAGACCACCCTCTTTGATCATGATGATAACAACTGCATTACATTTCTTGTATTGAATTCACAGTCAAGTTGAATTCTCCCTCCTGAGGTGTTGCTCTCTACACAGCTGGAATTCCTTGAAAACCACTTGCAGACTCAACACTCAGCTACATCCTGGAGGGATACTTGGAGCTCCAGCTAACTGAGACAAAACATAAGTCACTCCAGCTGTGACTCATAGCTGTGTTCCAATAACTCAGCTTTTCCCTTATTCTCACTTGAACCTTTATTGTGATGATTGGGTCCTTGGCTCTTTACTGTGCTGAAGCTCCTGCTTGGAACCTTGCCATTCCAGAACATGCGCCTGGTCTTTAGATTTAGACTTTAAACTGATGCCATTCCTGATCTTAAATAGACAGCAAATTGCTTGTATATCAGAACCAATCTGCTGTTTTCTTTCCCTGTTATCCCAGCATCATCATTTGTCATTGTCTCCCTCTAGCTGCTGGGTTAATATGCCCGCCTCTGCCCAGGGCTTTGGTCCCCTCCATGGCAACCGTATGTCTGCGGACAAGGTCAGATCCAGGTCCCAGGCACATTCAGTGGTCTGCATGATGCTTCTGTTAGGTAAGTCACACATACGTTTATTTTTTTTCAATATAAATAGTAGGTAAGTGATTCTTTGTTCTGTAACCGTTTGAATTTTTAGTCTCAATATTTACTAGTGATATAATTTGCAATGTAGCATATGACAATTTTTACATTAGCATGGAGTTACATTCACAAAATATTCACAGAGGGCCACATTTCCAATTGTTCTTTTCTTTCAGTTACCATCAACCTCCATGTTGCTCATTTGAGCACTAAACCCTAAGTTATAGTTGGATTTTTTGACCAAATTGTGGAATTTTATGTCCCTATTACATTTACCTAGCTAGATATATCCTTTCGCTTCATTTTATAAATGCTTTTACAACCTTGATTAAGTCACTCCATATATTACATATGCATTCTAATTTTTAAGCTAGAAATTGATAATTATCCCTTTCTTATCTACAGAGTAACTAAAGCAAACTTTAAACAGGCTAAATGCAGAGACTTGTGACTCCTTTCTATAGACGATTCTCTGAGTTAATATATTTCCTTATTTATTATGTCATAAGGACTTGAGTTTTAGTCTTTTCCCCTCTTCTTATTATAACAATGATGATTTTAAGAGTTGGAGAATATTCAATAAATAGATGTGGATTATGGTATTTAAAATTCTCAGTTAAAATTTCTTTAGCAAATACTCTAGGTAGAAATGATAGGAATCTGGTGTATAAAAGATATAAGTAATATCTGAATGCAGAATTGGCAGATCTTGGGGGCACTTGGGTGACAGAGTCAGTTAAGCATGCCACTCTTGGCTTCACCTGGGGTCATGATCTCAGGGTCATGGAATCCAGCCCCATGGGCTCTGTGCTCAACACAGAATCTGCTAAAGACCCTCTCTCCTGCTCCCTCTGCTCTTCCCCACTGCACACACACTCTCTCTAAAATAAATAAATAAAATCTTTAGAAAAAAAAGAATCTGCAGAACTTGGGCTAATTCAAAGTGAGGCAGGGAAAAAAATCAGAATCTAGTCTGACTCCTAAGTCTATGATGTGTGCTGAAGTATACAGAGTACCACAGCTGACAGGGGATGGGGCTTAGAGAAGGGTAAGACAGTAAACTCTCTTTAGATATGCGATGTGTCAGGGTCCTATGGAACACCCAGGTATAGATATATAACACAGATATATGTATTAATTTGGAACTCTAGAAGTTCTGTAGAGGAGGAAAAGGATCTGGAATTCAATAATGAAGTCATGATGTGAAGCCACAGGAGATGGTTCACTTGCTCAAGAAGAAGGTGAGGATGAGAAAGGGGAACGTGCAGAAAAAAAGAACATTGGGGGACATTACAGGACTTGTTTAAATTGTGATATTAACTACACCACTGGGTAAACAATATTCAAAAGGAAATTGGAAAGCTTGCCAATAACTCCATACCAATCCACAAAAGGAGCCAGGTTCCAATGGTTTTCGTAAGGAAGTTTCCACAAACATTAAGCTTTTCCAATGCATACACCGGATAGATTTTAATTGGGGTTGATTTTTTGTGGGTGCCAAGGGACATTTGTCAATGCCTGGAGATATTTTTGATTGTCACACTGGGCGAGGTGGTGAGGGAATTCTCTACCGGTCTCTGGAAGGCATAGGACGAGAATGTTGCTAAAAATCCTACATGCACAAGACAGCCCCCACAGCAAAAAGATTATTGGCCCAAAATGTCAAGAGTCAAGAAGGACTTATTCAAGGAAAAATTTTAAGAAGAAAGTAGCTTATTCTTAGTTTACATTCAAAAGAAATGAAATCCCACACTAAAACTACCAAAGACAGCTATGATAAAATTATGAGTATAGCTTACTTACAATTGTTGATCTATGTACACCAGTAAAATGTGAGCAAGTCCTGTGTTCTTATTAAAATAATATACCACGACTGAGAAGGCTTTATTTCAAGAGTACATGGATGATTCAACAAAGGCAAACCTGATAATAATATCTAATTTCAAAAATAATGAAGAAAAACTGCATTTCAACATATCCCAAAAAGTGTTTCATAAAATTTAATATCCAACCCCAATTATAAAATAATAATGTCAGCCTAATGATTAAAAAATATTTCTTAACATGGTAAAAATATATATATATATTAAAAAATGGTATTGAACAGTGAATTACTAGAGGCATTTCTGTTAGAATTAGGAACAGGAAAAGTGTGACAATCGTTACCATATTAGGTTATATTCTAGAACATAATAAGACAAGAAAATATCTAAAATAAGTGAAAGAGAAAAAAATCATTATCTACACAAAATATTTTTGAATGCTTAGAGAATTCAAGAAGAAAGGTAAAAAAGTAGTCAAATTTTGAGAGAATATAGAAAATTTTATTAAAGGAATGTTTTAAAAATCATTAATTTATTTCATACTAGGACATATCAGCTAATCATTAAAACTTAAAATTATCATTCTATTCACTTTAATAATAATGATAGTAAGTTTAAAATAGAGGCCATATTTTGGTTTTGGCTACTCACTATCTCTTCCTCCTGTTTGATATAGTAATCTCCCAGTTTTATGGTGGGGAGCTGGAGATGTCCATTCCATGAGCCATCTAGATCCCAGAGCCACTCTGGCCATCTGTTCTTTCTGAGCCCATTATTTTCCTTTGTTTATAGAGATACCCTATAAAGGTTTAATTGATTTGAAACTGTTTGTTAGAATAGTTTTATTGCTTTCAACCAAAGAACTAAAAAATGGGTATGTGGGGGACCAAAAGAAAGAAAAATGTAATCACAAAAGCAAAAGAACAGATGTTCTCTAGGGTGTATGTTGCTTCTGGGAGGGGAGATAGAATCAATAAAGATGGAAGTTTTCTCCCAAATTAATGATTATATCTCTGTGTAATCACAATTCTACTTTTGGAGATGTGACCCTTAACTAATTAATGTTGTATTTTATTTGAAAAACAAGTGCAAGAAAATAAGGCAATTTTTACAAATATACTGCTGTGCCTCTTCCCTTCAGATATAAAATAATAATAATAAAGAACAAATAGGTCGTGTTTATTATAGCAAGGAACAAAAATAAACACATAGATACAGAGACATTAAAGAAATTCTGGCAATAACTTCACATATGATAAAATTGTAATTACAAAGCAGTAAAAAATTATTCAGTGATATGCTCTCCCCCTCAGTAACACACACATACACACACACAAAGATTTGAGTTTTGTTAACATGTTTAGATTTAAAGTATACAATTAGAGAAAAATTTAAAACACAATTTTCATCCCCTTGTTGTAGGGTGGGTTTAGGTTTGGGAGAAAAAAAAAAGACCAAACATCATAAAGAACTGAAATAGATCCATTTACATGAAAATATAAAAATAAAAATCAGTACATGACACAATTTACCATAAACGAAGTTTAAAATATATTTGACAAGTGAAAAGATATTTTACCTCATTAGTAATCCAAGATTGCAATTGTAAACGACCAATCAAATTGAGAATGAGTGAACAAACCTAATGAGAGGGGGACCCCAAACACTGTGGAGAACAGATTGGTACATTTCTGAAGGGCAATTTGGTAAAAAAAAAAAAAAAAAAAAAAAGATTTTAAATTCTAAGTGTGCAACAATTTCTATTCAGCAAATTTATTTCTAGAATTTATTAAAATAAAATAATGTGATAAAAACATATATGTGCTTGGTTCTTTGAACGTAATATTAATAATTTAGAAACAACCTGAATGACCAATGGCAGTGAGTTATTTATGAAAAAAAGTATAGCATAACCATGCAGAAAAACACTATTCGGTTGTTAAAATGTCTCAATTATAACTAGTGGTAATGAACAGATACCCAAAAGATATCAAGTAAAATAGAGCTGGTTGCTATATTCAGATACAGACTCTACTTTATGGGGTATGATCCTAAATGATGAAACCAAAGTCTGGAAGAATATACAGTGATTAGAGTGATTACTGAGGCATAGGAAATTAGGCTTTTTAATTATTTTTTTACTTCATACATTTTTGTGCCACTTGCATTTTCACACAGATCAAATACTATTTTGTAATTGTAACATTAATAGGAGTTCAATTGTGAAAGAAAAGTTGGGTCAGAAAAAAATAAATCATACATCTGGACCTAGTAATCTCACTTACTATAGTTGATCCAAAGAAAATAATTCAGAAGAAAAATCTATAGAAATATTTTACTGGATCAAAATTTATAATCATTAATTATTAAAACCAACAATGTATCCAACAATAACAGAATATGCCATTTGATGTAATACCGTAAACTATTAAAATATATTTATGAAGTTTTGTAAGAGCCTGACACAACATGCTTGACAAAAATAATGAGTGACAAAGCAGGATATAAATGGTATGTGTATAAACATTACAGCTGCGCGCATATAGATGATAGATTTCAACAGACGTTATTAAGGTGAATAGAAATCTTCTTAGTGTGTATATTTATTTCACTTTTTCACACCTTCCTAAGTTCTATTTTTTCCAGTTTCACTAAGTTCTAAGCAACATGAGAGCAACTACCATACCTGTTTATTTATACTTTTCAAGTAAAATTATTACAATATTTCCACATTTACACCTAAATGGTATTAATCTCGGAAAGAAGTATCACCGAGACAGCGAAATAGATTTATAAACAAGAGGGAGGGGCCCAGTAAGAGGGCGGTGGTGGGAGCACACAGTTAACACTGATTCAGTCGGTTATTAGGTGCTAGGCACTGTTGTAAGCATGTCACATACATTAACTTCTTTAATCCTCATCCTGTCATGGAGGGACTATTGATAAACTATCTTACAGATGAGAAAAGATACCTTATAAAAAGTTAAGGACTCGGGAAACAGTCCTTAACTGCATCTGAACCCAGGTAGTCTGGGACATTCTGGCTCCAGAGTTTGCCATTTGTAACTCTTCACGTTAGCTAATTTGGCTCTCACATAACATTCCTTTTCTCTAAGTCCAAAGTATTATTTAAAATTAAGAAACAAAATTGCATGTATTTGACTTACACAGAATCTAGACAATGTGGGGAGTTTATCAGTCTTCATTGGTTTCTTTTTTGAGACAGACCAAGTGGATAAGACTGGCAATTGCAAAATATGGTTGGTCGAATTTTCCTGAATCATCTTAATGGATCGCTGGCAATGGAACAGGAATTTCCATATATAGAGAGGAGCAGCCACTAATTCTACTTAAAGCCAATAGACTGAAAGATTTTGGTCAGAAATGTTGTAAAGTCATTTGCAATGCAGCATTAAAATTATTTTCAGAGAGACAAAATGATTATTTTTAGCAGGTAGATTTTCCACATGGTACAAACGTGTTCCTCACTTGTATTTCCTATGCTTTTGGTAAACCGTAAGCTTTATAGATTAAGCTTTACACCTACTGTCAATGCAGTACAAAGTCAGCTATTAAGCTGTTTAAACTGTAAGGATATTAACTTGTACGTCTTAGAGATAATGCTTTACAAATATAAACATACATTCGTGAGCACTTTTTTTTTTTTTTTTCTCATTTCAAAATGGTTTGAGACTATTCTTAGCTATAGCTGGGATGGTCCTATCTAGTCTGATGTTATTTTATTCTTTTGGTACGCTTGACAATAAGAGACATAATTATCTTTTCAACAGATCTAAGGATGGTACTGTGAGACATTAGCAATCTACAAAAGCACGACATTCATATTTATACCTCTTTCAGGTCAATGAAATCGACAATAGTGCTGTACTGTTTTGTAACATATGGCAATTTTTGTTTTTTCTTATTTTGAAGCACCTGGTGCTTTTTTTTAAGATTTTATTTATTTGAGAGAGCGAGTGAGAGAGAGAGAGCACAAGCAGGGAGAGTGGTGGGCAGAGGGAGAAGCAGGCTCCCCGCTGAGCAGGGAGCCCGACATGGGACTCGATCCCAGGTCCCTGGGATCATGACCTGAGCTGAAGGCAGCCACTTAACCGACTGAACCACCCAGGCATCCCACCCGGTGCCTTCTATAGCGAGTGGATCTTACTCCTCAGAAAGACTGTGAGTTTGAAACAAGATAATATACATTAAAGCACTAAGGAAAATAAAAATAGAGCAATATTAATATTAAAATTAAGGAACAAAATTGCATGTATTTAACTTACACAGAATCTAGACAACGTGGGGAGTTTATCAGACTTCATTGGTTTCTTTTTTGAGACAGACCAAGTGGATAACGATTTCTCCCTTGATCTGAAAACTGTGAAGCGGAGCTTTTCTGATTGCTAGAACATCGAGGGGGACAGTGGTTAGAGAAGCTGTCTTCCATCATTCTTATGTTTAATTCTTATGTCTTTTTTATTGTATTACATCTCACTCTCCCTTTCCTTCAGCCTAAACATCAAACTTCCCTCCTTTCACCTTACAGGGGGTAGATTCCCCGCTAGTCATCAATCAATGAAGACATTGAGTCTACTTGGGGTATGGTGAGGGAACTTACCTCACATTCCAAAATTTTCATTAGCCTAAGTTTAAACAATGGGAGTAGATGAGCCATCAATTCACTATACTGCCATTCAAAAATTAAACCTATCTAGTTAAACCATCTGTGATTTGATACTTCCTTTTTTGGTCTTTAAATTCTTATCTCCATCACCTCAAATAGATCCCAGTTAGAGTCACAGCAGGAAACATTCAGTTAATATAAAACACGTGCAACTTTGATATCAGACAGAACTGGGTCCCCGTCCTTGTCTTGCTATTTCGTGTTTGTGGGTTTACCACTGACCTACGTAATCTCTCTAAACATTGGTTTCTGTATCTGCCAAGTGAGCCCAGTAACAAGGCCTCTTAAGTTGTTATGAAGCTTCATATACATCCTATGCCGTTTAATGAACTCTCTATGTGTGATAAGTAGTGTAGTTTTTTCTTTCCATAACAATTAAATCAAGTCCTCTTTGGACAGCTATTTTTAAGAGTCCTAAATAGTCTTTAATACCTAGATGATAGGCGGTACAAACTCTTCGCCTCTCGGTTTTAACAGGCGTGACCGAATTATATGTAAGCCAAAGGTCCTGAAACGTCCAAACCGATACGATATTTGTTTGAGAAGTAGATGTATCGTACAGACTAATTTGGATTCTAGATGTTTAGTTTTCTCTTTCATTCTGCCTGCAACCAAGATGATAACTGAAAAGAGATAGAAGAAATGTTTACAGTTCAGTTTATCCTCTAGTGTTCTTCATTAACTTACTGTGGGTGTTGTTCTTTTAAAAGGCCAAGGTTCACGGTTCTGTTTTTTAATTGCAGTTCACTCTTTCCTACTTCTTCCAGGAGCATCGGCTTTATCATTGCCTGTGGGATTGACAGTGCTTCCTCCCATCGTCAGCTTGCTAATAGGCAGTGGTTGAACTCCCTGGGGTCTAAACTAGGAAATCTGAGCAGTATGTAATTGCTACAGCTGGAATCGCATTCCACTTCAGAAACTTCTTAACGGCATTCTCAGATGTGTGAATATCCATTAGTGACCCAAGGGGATTACTCCCTGGCACCAAGTTTCCCTTTACGAGGGGCCTGGACGATGAGACTTTCCCCTCCCGGAAGCAGAAGGTGAGGAGAGGCAAGGGGCGTAGAGGCTGGTGAATTCAAAAAGAAAACGCGTGGCCAAAAGACAGTGCTTTTAAAAAGAGAGAAATTCCAAAGGAAAACTATAAAATTTGGCCTCGGGGGTATGTAAGTTTAATATTTATATTGAGTAAATAGCTAACATATTTATCAAAACATCCAAGGGCACTAAGGCTAAGTAACATGACTTGATCTTCCTGTGTCTGTTTATGTGGATGGTAATTGACAGTAAGCAACACTGAACTTTCACTTCCTGTTCACTGTATCCAGGACAGACAATACTGGGAGGATGACTCAGTTGCTCCAGCAGCAACTGCCCTTTGAGGAAAAAGCTTCCTGATTTCACCATGTCTCTTTTTAAATATTTCTACTCTTCCTGCCCACCCCCAACAGCTCTTCAGCTTCTCTTTTTGCAACAGCATCTCTAACCACTGTCGCCCTCGATGTTCTAGCAATCAGAAAAGCTCCGCTTCACAGTTTTCAGATCAAGGGAGAAATCATTTTGCACAGATGTGCCTATTTTACAGAAGAGGTTCACGGGTTTTCTTGCATAAATGATGTCTGCATTATTACATTTGCGCAATCAGTGTGAAAAGTCTACCATGTGTTCAAGTAATATGCACAGTGAGAGGAGAAGCAAAGAGAAAATTCTAGGGACAAATTTATGATTAAAAAAAATTTTTTTTCAAATTTATGATTTAAACCCATGCTCTCAGCTAAGTGAGGAAAGAGTTCAATTCAGAATCTGGAAAGTATCTGGCCACATTGTAGTTTTTCACAATGCCTAGTAGAAAATTTTGCTTTAATAGTAAATATACTATGTAATATGAGTGTAACAAATATAAGATTTAATAAAATAAGATTGAAAATGGTAAGTTTTGAATGAATAAATGAATGCATGAATATAAGGATCATTTAATTAGGATTAGAAATTTCCTAGGCCAAGAGTAATGGCTTGAATGGTTCATGAACAGATGGGTATTCAGATTTCATCCATTACAGCATGTTTCACAACCCTGGCTGCACATTAGAATCATCCAGGGAGCTTTAAAAAAAAAAAAAAAAATGTTGCCTGAGTCCCACCTCCAGAATTGCTGATTTAATTGGTCTGTGGTGGGCCTAGGCATGGGTATTTATTAAAATCTCCCCAGGTGATTCTAATATGCAGCCAGGGTTAAGAATCTCTACATTACAACCTTGCAGGTAGGTTCTTAGAATGACTTGCAGATTAGAGGAATAAACATCTCTTGCTGATCTATTAGGGGAAGGGAACTATGAAAAAGAAAGAAAGCGAGAGAAACAGGGAAGAGTATGAGATAGGAAGGGATGTAGGGAGAGGGAGGAGGAGAGAGAGAAGAAAGAGAGGGAGGGAGGAAAAGAGAGAGAAAGATAGTCTGATTATTCTGAGTTATAATACTGTAACATTTATTCAACAATTAGTGTAGATAGATAGATGATAGATAGATAGATGATAGACAGATTTCTTACTGAGTCACATAGTCTCTTAAGTATTGATGCTATAATAGTGAATATAAACAGACTATTGTGGAGCTTATGATCTATTGGAAGGAAATAGACATTAATCAAATAAAGCAGAAGCGCCTATGAAATTATAACTGAAAAAAGCCATGAAACAAACACATAGTGTTATAGGAAAAGCATTCTGTATTCCTTGGGAGGCATGGGTTTCCTGATGAAGTGGTTTTGAACTGAGATCTTAATTACGAGCAAAGATGAGGAAGTGAAGTGATATAAGACAGAGGGAACTGCATGTGCAAAGGTCCTGAGCCAGTAAGGCTGTCTTATAGAGATCAAGGGAATTATTAGTTTGATATGTGTCTGGAAAAATAGGCCAGAGTCCATTCATGCTTCTTGACCATATAATGTTGGTTTCTGTGACACATTAAGGCTTTTTCTTTTAAGGTTTTTATTTATTTATCTGAGACAGACAGACAGAGAGAGAGAGAGAGAGAGAGAGCATGAGCAGGGGGAGGGGCAGAGGCAGAGGGAGAAGCAGGCTGAGCAGGGAGCCCGATACAAGGCTCTATCCCAGGACCCTGGGATCATGACCTGAGCCAAAGGCAGCTGCTTAACCAACTGAGCCACCCAGGCGTCACCCCCCGCCCGCCCCCATTAAGGCTTTTGATTATTACTCTAAAAGCAGAGGAAGTCAATGAAATATTGTATTATCAGATTTGTATTTGTAATGACCATCTAATCATTAGGAGGAGAATGTGTTGGAAGAAGATAAGAGTAGGTAAAGAGACTAGCAAACTAGTCTGGGTAAGAAAAGATGGAACTTTGGCTTTAGGGAGATAGCAGCTCAAACGAAGAGAAGTAGAGGATTTCAAACGGCATTTAAAATAAGGAACGTAGTGGTGAGGTAAAAATGTTGTGGAAGAGGACCACATTTGGGGAGAAGACCATCAATGTTTTTTGTACATATCAGAGTTAGTTTTAGATCATCTAAGTGAAAATATCAAGCTAGTTATAGGTTTTGTGGATCTGAGGCGCAAAGAAGAGTTTTTTTAATAGGAAATACAAATTTGGGAGTCATTTGCAGAGAAAGTGGGTAAATGAATACCATCAGATGAAATTCTTTTGGAGAAAATGTAGAGTTTGAAGAGAAGAGACCCTAGGGCTTGATCTTTAGAAACATTTGGTATTGCGACCAGAAAAAAAAACATGAAAGCATGTCTTACATTTATTTCAAATTTTTCCCCTTTCATTTTCCTGCATTTATGCATCACAATATAGACATTTCCATGAAGTTAGGATTCATTTATACTAAAACATACTCACTAATGTTTTTGTTCCCAACCAATACACTACTCAAAGTCCTAGATTCATTATAACGTTATAATAGGAACAGACTGAGAAAGGACGATCTGTTGCTCAGAGAAAAATAGATGATTTGAAAGGAAGTGAGAGGTTTAAAATTATTTTAACACCCGAAATTTTATGGAAATTAATATGGATCTAATCAACAGGGTACTGGTGATTAACAACTAGTTCTCAAAAATGGAAGAACAAAGCTGATTTAGAACAACTGTCCATTTTTGTGGTGTAAATATTCCCACCATGGCTGATTTCCAGCTTCCACAATGTCACTGAATTCAGAGTTCAGAGGAGAGTCACAACATTGGTTCTTACAAACCAAATGGAGCCAGTTTGAGTTGAAAAAAATGAAATCTCAAGAGAGACCATCCAACTTCCATAATCTCATAGTCATCACAAAGTGGAACATCTGAAAAAGAACCCAGATCATCTCGTGAGTCCCGTGTTTTTTCTACTCACCTTGTTAATAATAGTAATATAGACCAGTGGTTCTCAAAGTATGATCCTGGGACTAGCAGCCTCAGCAGTATCTGTGCAATTCAAAGACATGAAAAACTGACAAGCCCTCCTTAGACCTACTGAACCGGAAGATCTAGGACCAGGCAATGTGTGTTTTAGCAAACCTTCCAGGGGATTCTGATGCATGCTAAAGTTTGAGAATCAGACCTAGACAATACTATCTTGATTTTTGAGATCCTTGGTGCTTTTCAAGGAATTATTATTCTGTCAGCCATGTTTCCCATAAACCCTAATTCTAGTAACAGTATAAAATTGTTCTTTAGGAAAATCAGTCTAGCACATTTCTTAAATTCAACAAAGGGTAAGTGAAAATTCAGAAAAAAATTGAGATCCTGATTTATTGTGCTGTGAACAGAACAAGGAATGATCCCACGGTAGAATCTGTAGCAACATCTTTCTTAATGGAAGAGAAGCCTAACACAGAAATTTTAAATGCCTCCAAGGTTTTCAGCTTGGTAACCTGGAGGGACAAGGGTTTCACCAAATTATTATTATTATTATTATTATAAGTCTTGTCCACAAACCTATCCTTGTTTCTCTGCATTTGTTGCTATGATTCCTTTTCTTTTGAACACACTCAGAACTATGAATGTATCTTATGTAACATATATTCTCCATAATACTATTAAATTTTTCGATCTCTCCATTTGTGGATACAGGGCTTTGTTCATCTTTATATCCCTTGCAAAGTTTGGCAGAGTGTTTTTAACATAGTAGATAGCTCTAATAACGGAAATAAGGAATCCATATGTAGAAATCACTTTGCAAAGGTGATTAATTTGGTCAATATTTACTTTGACACTTCAGGACAATGGGACACATGAGGTGAAAAGGCAAAGAATGGTTGCAGTCAACTTTCCAGGAGTGCCCTGACCACATATAAACTTTCAGACAAAGCCCAACTGAAACTAAACTAAAACCAATGCATATTTTTTTAAAGATTTTATTTATTTATTTATTTACTTATTTATTTATTTATTTGAGTGTGCGCAAGTGGCGGGGAGGGTGGAGGGAGAAAGAGAACCTCAAGCACAGTTGCTGCTGAGTGCAGAGCTGGTCATAGGGCTCAGTCCCACAACCCTGTGATCATGACCTGAGCTGAAATCAAGAGTCGACACTCAACTGAAATTGGCCCCAAAGAAATTGACCCCAAACCAATATTCTTAAGTGAATTTCCTTTGTTTCAGCCCACATGCACTCCATATACAACAAATCCCCCTGATTTTAGTGCTCCCCTGATTTGTTTATATTCCTATAGTTTTGGGTCTTAAAACTGTTAAGCCTTTATATTCACAGACAGGCCAATCTCAATTATGGAACCTATTTTTTTTTATTTAAATGTATAATTATACATCCAAATATATTCTTAAATTAATTCTAGAATATTCTCTCTCTCCAACATATTTTAGCGAGGGGGAAAGAAGCATAAACTTTTTTGCAGAAAATAAAATTGAAGCTCCTAAAAAGTTTATTAAATGAATAGGCATTTCTGAGTTGGTACGCAAAAACTTAAATATGTTTGCTATGGAAAGGAAGGAAGGGAGAAAAAGGAGGGAGGTAGGGAAGGAAGGAAGGAAAGAAGGAAGGAAGAGAGGGAGGGAGAGAGAAAGAAAAGAAAGAAAGAAAGAAAGAAAGAAAGAAGGAAAGAAAGAAAGAAAGAAAGAAAGAAAGAAAGAAAGAAAGAAAGAAAGAAAGAAAGAAAGAAAGAAAGAAAGGAAGAAAGGAAGAAAGAAAGAAAGAAAAAAGAAAGAAAGAAAGAAAGAAAGAAAGAAAGAAAGAAAGAAAGAAAGAAAGAAAAAGAAAAAGAAAAAGAAAGAAGAAAGAATTTTACATTTTCAATACATGTTTAATTTTAGAAAAAAAGTTATATTTTTTGGGTACAATTCCACTCCTTATATTCTTGTACCCTGAAATAAACTAAATTATATGGATCTGAGTAAGAAAGAGCATAGCGACTGGAACAAGATTCCTAGAACTGAACCAGTTCTGTCACTTAAACTCTGACCTTCACGGAATTTATCTCATATAGGTCTCAATCTGAAAAATTTGAGATCATACTAATATGTACTACAAAGAAGAGTAAAATGTTGTTTCAAATAAAGAAATCAGCATAGGACTTGAGCCAATCACAGCCCATGCAACTAAAACCTATATAAGAACATTTTAAGAGGTAAGAATTTAATTATTTGAAAGTCACTCATATAAAGGAATTCTTATTTATTTTTAGTTTGTCATAATTAGATTGTGCTGATGTTTTGTTTAAAGAGTATCTGTCTTTTAGAGATTTATTGAACTATGCATAGATGAAATAATATGTCTTAGATTTGCATGAAAATAATCTAGTGAGAAGCAACAGATGAAAAAAATCAGACACACTGCTGCAATTAGAATATACAGACATGGGTTTTATTTTACTATTCCATTCATTTTTGCATACATTTTAAAAAACATGTAATAAAGGGGCGGAGCAAGATCGCGGAGGAGTAGGAGACCTGGATTTTGTCTGGTCTCAGGAATACAGCTGGATAGGGATCAAACCATTCTGAACGCCTACAAACTCAACAGGAGATCGAAGAAAAGAATAGCAACAACTGAACAGAAAAGCGGCCACTTTCTGGAAGGTAGGACCTGCGGAGAAGTGAATCCGAGGCGGTATTCAGGAGGATAGACGGCGGGGGAGGGGCCTCCGTGGCCGCTTCTGGCAAGTGATAGAGCCACGGAGCACAAAATAGGAACTTTTAGAAGTCGGCTCCGCTGAGGGACGTCACTCCAGTGGCTAAGCAGGGGTGGAACCCTCGCAGGACAGTGTGGTCTCAGGACCCTGGGGGTCACAGAAAGACCGGGGGTGCCTGAGTGCAGCAGGGCTCCCAGGTATCGGAGCGGGGAAGCCGGCTGCAGAGACGGAGCCGAGGAGGGGGCTCTTAGCTCAGGGATGCCATAAACTGATCGGCGACACATTTGGGCCACTGCTCCTCCAGCAGGGACCCAACAAGCGGCAGATCCGGGGAGACTCCCCTTCCTCTCCTGGGAGGAGTGGCGCAGGAGCGCACCGCAGGGATCTGCTGGGTTTGGAGACTCCACACGGGGTCGGGTGCCAGAGATAGACCCCAAACCAATACATTCTTAAGTGAATTTCCTTTGTTTCAGCCAGAGATAGAAACACTGGGGTGGCAATCCTTATATCAGACAAATTAGATTTTAAACCAAAGACTGTAATAAGAGATGAGGAAGGACACTATATCCTACTTAAAGGGTCTATCCAACAAGAAGATCTAACAATTGTAAATATCTATGCCCCTAACATGGGAGCAGCCAATTATATAAGCCAATTAATAACAAAAGCAAAGAAACACATTGACAACAATACAATAATAGTGGGGGTCTTTAACACCCCCCTCACTGAAATGGACAGATCATCTAAGCAGAAGATCAACAAGGAAATAAAGACTTCAAATGATGCACTGGACCAAATGGACTTCACAGACATATTCAGAACATTCCATCCCAAAGCAGTGGAATACAAATTCTTCTCTAGTGCCCATGGAACATTCTCCAGAATAGATCACATCCTAGGTCACAAATCAGGTCTCAAACAGTACCAAAAGATTGGGATAATTCTCTGCATATTTTCACACCACAATGCTTTGAAACTAGAACTCAATCACAAGAGGAAAGTAGGAATGAGCTCAAATACATGGAGGCTGAAGAGCATCCTACTAAAGAATTAATGGATCAACCAGGAAATTAAAGAAGAATTTAAAAATTCCATGGAAACAAATGAAAATGAAAACACAAGTGTTCAAAATCTTTGGGATGCAGCAAACAAGTCCTGAGAGGAAAGTATATAGCAATACAAGCCTTTCTCAAGAAACAAGAAAGGTCTCAAATACACAACCTAACCCTACACCTCAAAGAGCTAGAGAAAAACCAGCAAATAAAGCCTAAACCCAGCAGGAGAAGAGAAATAATAAAGATCAGAGCAGAAATCAATGAAATAGAAACCAAAAGAGCAGTAGAACAGACCAACGAAACTAGGAGCTGGTTCTTCTAAAGAATTAACAAGATTGATAAACCACTGGCCAGACTTATCAAAAAGAAAAGAGAAATGAACCAAATCAAAAAAATCATGAATGAAAGAGGAGAGATCACAACCAACACCAAAGAAATACAAACAATTATAAGAACATATGATGAGCAACTCTATGCCAGCAAATTAGATAACTTGGAAGAAATGGATACATTCCTAGAGATGTACCAACTACCAAAACTGAACCAGGAAGAAAAAGAAAACCTGAATAGACCTATACCACTAAGGAAATTGAGGCAGCCATCAACAATCTCCCAACAAACAAAAGCCCAGGGCCAGATGGCTTCCCAGGGGAATCTTACCAAACATTTAAAGAAGAATTAATACCTATTCTTCTGAAACTGTTCCAAAAAATAGAAATAGAAGGAAAACTTCCAAACTCATTTTATAAGGCCACCATTACCTTGATCCCCAAACCAGACAAAGACCCCATCTAAAAGGAGAATTACAGACCAATATCCTTGATGAACTTGGATGCAAAATTCTCACCAAAATACTAGCCAATAAGATCCAACAGTACATTAAAAGGATTATTCACCACGACCAAGTGGGAGTTATCCCTGGGCTGCAAGGTTGGTTCAACATCCACAAATCGATCAACGTGATACACTACATTAACAAAAGAAAGAACAAGAATCATATGATCCTCTCAAAAGATGCAGAAAAAGGATTTGACAAAGTACAGCACCCTTTCTTGATCAAAACTCTTCAGAGTATAGGGATAGAGGGTCCATACCTCAATATCATAAAAGCCATCTATGAAAAACCTACAGCAAATAGCATTCGCAATGGGGAAAAACTGAGAGCTTTCCCCCTAAGGTCAGGAACGCGACAGGGATGTCCACTCTCACCACTGCTATTCAACGTAGTACTAGAAGTCCTAGCCACAGCAATCAGACAACAAAAAGAAATCAAAGGCATCCAAATCGGCAAAGAAGAAGTGAAACTCTCACTGTTTGCAGATGATATGATACTTTATGTGGAAAACCCAAAAGACTCCAGCCCAAAACTGCTAGAACTCATACAGGAATTCAGTAAAGTGGCAGGATATAAAACCAATGCACAGAAATCAGTGGCATTCCTATACACCAACAACAAGACAGAAGAGAGAGAAATTAAGGAGTTGATCCCATTTACAATTGCACCCAAAACCATAAGATACCTAGGAATAAATCTAACCAAAGAGGCAAAGGATCTGTACTCAGAAAACTATAAAATACTCATGAAAGAAATTGAGGAAGACACAAAGAAATGGAAAAACGTTCCATGCTCATGGTTTGGAAGAACAAATATTGTGAAGATGTCAAGGCCACCTAGAGCAATCTACACATTCAATGCAATACCCATCAAAATACCACCCACTTTTTTCAAAGAAATGGAACAAATAATCCTAAATAATCCTAAAATTTGTATGGAACGAGAAAAGACCCCGAACAGCCAGAGGAATGTTGAAAAAGAAAAACAAAGCTGGTGGCATCACAACTCCGGACTTCCAGCTCTATTACAAAGCTGTCATCATCAAGATGGTATGGTACTGGCACAAAAACAGACACATAGATCAATGGAACAGAATCGAGAGCCCAGAAATGGACCCTCAACTGTGTGGTCGACTCATCTTTGACAAAGCAGGAAAGAATGTCCAATGGAAAAAAGAGTCTCTTCAACAAATGGTGTTGGGAAATTTGGACAGCCTCATGCAGAAGAATGAAACTGGACCATTTCCTTACACCACACACAAAAATAGACTCCAAATGGTATTTACCCCAAAGATACAAATGTAGGGATCCGAAGGGGTACGTGCATCCTGATGTTTATAGCAGCAATGTCCACAATAGCCAAACTGTGGAAAGAGCCAAGATGGCCATCGACAGATGAATGGATAAAGAAGATGTGGTAAACACACACACACACACACACACACACACACACACACACACACACACACAATGGAATATTATGCAGCCATCAAAAGGAATGAGATCTTGCCATTTGCAACGACTTGGATGGAACTGGAGGGTGTTATGCTGAGTGAAATAAGTCAATCAGAGAAAGACATGTATCATATGACCTCACTGATATGAGGAATTCTTAATCTCAGGAAACAAACTGAGGGTTGCTGGAGTGGGGTTGGCGTGGGAGGGATGGAATGGCTGGGTGATAGACATTGGGGAGGGTATGTGCTATGGTGAGCGCTGTGAATTGTGCAAGACTGTTGAATCACAGACCTGTACCTCTGAAACAAATAATGCAATATATGTTAAGAAAAAAAAAAAAGAAGAAGATAGCAGGAGGGGAAGAATGAAGGGGTGGAATTGGAGGGGGAGACGAACCATGAGAGATGATGGACTCTGAAAAACAGACTGAGGGTTCTAGAGGGGAGGGGGGTGGGGTGATGGGTTAGCCTGGTGATGGGTATTAAAGAGGGCAGTTTCTGCATTGAGCACTGGGTGTTACGCACAATGAATCATGGAACACTACATCAAAAACTAATGAGGTAATGTATGGTGATTAACATAACAATAAAAAAATTTAAAGAAAAAATGTTAAAAAAAGTGATAAAAATAATAAGAGTAAACAAATGGACTACACTTTCCTGTGCTTTCATTCTTTTTGCTGCTCTTTGAGCAGCCTACTCTCAAGTAGGTGGCTGCCTCCACTACGCGCATGGCTGCAAGGACTGACAAAATGCAGAGAGGTCGCTGAACGGGTGGGACACATGTTCTCTCCTCGTGGCAAAGAGGTGCGGCCTTCCCACCAAACATACCGAGAAAGGGGATTTTCATGCAAAAAGAGCATATTGTATATAAATAAAGTAATTTTTCAGTGTATACGATTAAGAACAATACTTTCTTGTGGCTCAAAGATCTAGTAACCTAGTCAATTTAGAAAACTGTACTATTGGGTGAGGCATATTTATATATTGATTAGACAGTAAGGAACAAGGCTATTTCAGTATGATGTCATAGTAATGAAAATACGGTTAGTGGTGGCCAAATGACAAATTTATCGCAACTATTAAAATAGGGAATACTTTTCCAAACCTTTGCAAATCTACCTTTGTGGAAAAGCTTTTTAAGTAACAGATGTGCTCTCTGAGAATCAAAAGGAAAATGCGTAGATAGCATTGAACTTCATTTAACCTAACGAAGTCTCACATAATTTATAGAAGGCATGTTTCAAATCATCCCTAAATAATGTATCTCAAGATAATATATATATAATATTTATATATTAAATATATATATTTCTAACATGCATATTTCTTCCACTTAGACCAGATTTTGGTGATCTCTCTTATTAAGTTTCCTTTATATTTATCAGAACAAGATTCTTCTTGGTCTTTTAATGTAATCCGTTGTTAAGTCATTGTGGCAAAAGAGAATATTTGACTTCCAGGGAATTTGGATAAGGAGTCACTTTTCCAAGTGACTTTGGTAACCGCTATATTTTACCTACTCTTACAAATGTCCTAAATGAATCTATAATTTTGGGTTTTCTCTTTTACACATATCTGACTTTCTGACAGCCAGATACTGGTAATTAAATATAGATCCAATATAAAGATGAGAAGCCATAAATCATAGTATGTTTCTTAAAAGAGCTTTATGCGCTCTGTATGCATTTCAGAAACCCGGGCATGTATTAAGTTTGCTCAAAACAAAGCAAATAAACCCTTCTCTATTGCACTTAAGGTTTATTATTATTATTGTTGTTGTTGTTGTTATAGTCATTTAGTGGTTAAGAGAAGCAACAGACAAATTTCTAATTCATGAAACTGAAATTTAAAAAAAAATCCCTTTGTTTAACGTCAGAAGAACTTGTTCTGACATTCTCCTCTAAACCTAATCATCAGACTATTGAAAAGAAAAAGATTAAGTTGGACAATATTATTTTTATAAATAATATTATAGAATATGTCCTTTAAGTTGAATTTATTGATACTTATGGGCAGAATTCATGACATTTTTCTACCTAAGCAATTGTTCGCATACAGTTTGATTTATATGCAAAGAATACATTGAGAAACCACAGAGAATTATCTTTTCTTTTTAACCTTACATCCTTAGGTTATGGTGGTATAATATTCATGGGTATTTTCCTCTGATTTTAAGTTAATGCTAATGAGTTATGGTGTCCAGGAAAAAAGTGCTTTGAGTTTTACAGTTTGGGGTACATTTTATTTTTCAAACATACGAAGTCCCTCCTTAGCCCACATGGCATTATTATAGGATGTTACTCACCATTAGTGATAACCCTTGACTTTGGCCATGCTGTCAAGTAGTAGGCTGAACAAACAAGTAGCCTTAGATGGTGATATGATCACATACTCTTTTCAGCTGGATTTAGACGGTATTAGTGTTAAGTTACCTTGCATTCATCATGATGACAGGAATACACATGATGTAGTGTAGGAACAGACCCCTGACCCAAACTTCTGCACTCAGTCATCCTCCTTCACATGGACACTTCTTGATCTACCCTCTGAATAACAGGACAATTCTTTGAGTTTGCCTGACAGGCTAATCAAAGCTAAGCATACTATAAATCCATCAGTTGTCTCAAACTACACTCCAAATGTTTTGTATTTTATATTTTATATTGTATTTCATTTTGTATTTCATTAAGCTGCATGTTATTTTTTTCCATTTTTTTCTTTGTGCACAAATCTCCCGATATGTATTGCCTCTTGGAGTAGCCCCTGAAATCAAAGGTTACCCTTCTAATAGAAGGCATAATTGGCAAAGAAGTAAATGTGTCTTGTATTCGTCATATGCATACTTTAGAGGGAATGGAATACGAATGTCTTTATTCTATTAGACAAAACTTTCCAAAAGTTTGGAGGACCAGCCCAAGAAATGTTTGCTTCCCACTTGGAAGAAGACTGTATTAGCACATGTACATCAATCTCAAAGTCATACATTTTATTTATGAACTCAGGAGGATTTAACAAACAGCACATTTCCTCACCCATATTCCTTTGTATCCTTCAAAAATCTCTCTCTCTCTCTCTCTCTCCCTCCCTCACACACACACACACACACACACACACACACACACACACACACACACTGCAGACTTTCTCAGTGCATTTTTCTTTCTATAGTTTTTATGCCTCAAAGATATTTAGGTCTATATGGGTCTTCAAGAAAATATTATCACTGATATGAGACAAAGTGTTACTACTTTTTGTTTTTCTTTTAGAACAGGTGAAGTATATGTTCTAAATTTTATGCAGCTCTCAATACAGGAAGAAAGTATATAATCTGCTCTTCTTTTTTATTCAGATTTAGGAATAATATTGTAAGGAAATTGCACAAAGAAATTGAACAGGAGTACCACGAAGACAGCAAGAGCCTGTGATTACTAGATTACATGAGCAGATAGATGTTTTGTTTGTTTGTTGTTTTATTATTTTTTTATTGAAGTAGAGTTGAAGCAGACATAAGGATCAAGGTGTGTAGTGAGATAATCAACTGTCATTCATGGATTATTGCACAGATTTACAAAATGGTTCACATATTTAGTTTTGACTCCTAAATTAGTGAGACGGATGAATATATTTAATAGATACTAACAATATGAGGATACTAATGGTTTGATTACCGATCAGAGGCTTTGTTTTTTTTTCCATTTTAAATCCTATAATTCTTTCTCACAGTCCCTGCAAGGTATGGATAATTTTTCAGTCTTGATATCTAAAGGCAATAGGTATATCAAACAGTCTTTTTCATAAGTTCCAGAATCCCTCTCTGACCCACAAGATGGGTATTTGGTAAGCCCCTTCTCCAAAGGATAAGTTTTACAGTCCAACCCCTAGTGGAAAATGACTCTCTAGAATGATGAATTTTCTATTAGGGGTCAAAAAGATCATGAATAGCTACAAACCAAATTGAAAGTAAAGAACCATTTCCTTGTTTTAAATATTTAAAATTGTAGTAGGAGGAATATTTTCCATTTGTTACTTAAGTATTTTTAATAACAAAGTAGTATAAGGTGCCCATGAAATTCTACTGATAATACCATCATTTGTATGTTGTGAATTCTAGATTCGTATTGTAGTAGGTTTTTATAAGCTGGCACCTAAAAAGATATGGCTGCATCCTAACCCCAGAACCAGTGAATGGGATCTTATTTGGGGAAAAAAAAAAAAGTCTTTGCAGATGTAACTAAATTAAGGATCTCTAAATGAGATGATTGCGGATTATCAAGATGGGTCCTAAAGCCAGTGACAACTGACCTCAGAAATACACACACACACACACACACACACACACACACACACACACAAACCTATACAGAGAAGAGGAAAAGCCAAGTGAAGACAGAGGCAGAAATTGGAGTCGTACAGCCATAAGCCAAGGAATGCTAGAAGTATCCAGAAGCTAGAAGAGGCATGCAAGATTGTCTCTAGGGCCCGTGGAGGGACTTGGGCTCTGCTAATACCCTAATTTCAGACTTCTGGTCTCCAAAACTGTGATAAAATAAATTTTGTTGTCGTAGGCCACCCACTTTCTGGTAATTTATTATGGCAGCCCTAGGAGGTGAATTCAGTGTCCAGTTGAAGAAATTAAAGACAATATACACTTCAGTTGTCATTACAGACCATTAGATAGGCCCACGCAGGAGCTCTGCTTCTTTTGTACCACCAGACACAGGCAGCCAGGACCATAGTTGGTGGTAATGTTATCTATCATTTCTTTGAATACCACAATTCATATAAAGTGGAAAACGTAGAGGACAGTAAGTAAAGATTTTGCATCCTGTGGGTTTTTAAAATTGTATTAAATATATATGATGGGGAAAGCAAATTTTCAGTGTTTCTAATGTTAGTGTGGAATCGGCAGGAATTGACGAGCTGAAAGAGAACCTCACACCTATCCTTTGTGAAAATACACTGTGTAATATGTGTCTTTTTCGAAAGGAAATTTTCATTTGAAAAGGCTGTCAATGGAATATATAACTTGGTTTTGCCACAAAACCGTGAATTGAACAGCCCAAGAGTTTTACACGGTCTCCATGTCATATGAGATACACACATGAGAAAAAAGTAGAAAATGTTTTATATATGTTATGAAGTGCAGTGAAAGAGCAAAGACAAACCTTCTTCCCCATTCACTTAAAACTTAGCACATCAGGCATGAGATTGGTTTTAGCTCTGTCCTTCTTCTGTGGCTTCACGCCCCTTCACCTTCCACCCGCCCCCACCTCTATTACTTTTCTTTTGCTGCTGAAAAAAATAACAAACCTTAATGGCTTAAAGCAACAACCATTCATCACCGCAGAGTCCGAGTTCTCTGCCTCAGGGAAAAATGAAAGACTCAAGGAGCTGTGCTCATTAAATGTACCGTTGGATTACTAAAAAGCTTCTGTGTCCCAAAATGCTTGGGCCTGAAATGCTGGTTCCTAAAGCTGTTTCTAAGGTTCCTGGCCCAGCATGCCCAGTGTATTCTGAACCAGTTGAGAAGTAGACAGATACTAGGATCAGATGGAACTCCAAACTTTCTCTTTATTTCCAGTACGGCTACATTAGAAAATGCAGTTTGATTACCAGAGCAAACTCAGATGTCATACTGTTCCTTTTGCTACTGAATGTACCCACCCAGCCAGAAAGAGCAAGTGAGAAACAGCAGAGTCCACCGAAGTTTACCATAGGGAAGAGAAAACAGAGAAGAAAGTACACACTATGTAAAAGGCAATTTATTGATTCACAAAGGAGCACAGTCTTTTCACTTATTAACTCTCCTATGCAGTAGGCAGGTTATCGCAAGTCCAGCCTTCATGGCCTTGCGCATCCAGACCACGGTGTCTGGGGGAGCTGCTGCCCCACCTTGCCTCTCCCTCTCCCTCCTCCAACCAAGTTTATTGTAATGTTGCCATCCTCCTGCTCTCATCCACCCAATAGGTCCTCAGGAGCCCATAGGAAACTTCAGCTAGAACACTGAGGTTCTCAGAGTATGGCTGGAGACCATAAGCTACATTGACATGTGGAAAAAAATTTAACGGCCACAAATGAAGCGGCACTTTCAAATGTCCTTGCAATGATGGAAGAATATATTGAAGTATTTGTTAACTTGACACTTTCTTAATATTTGATTGCTTTTATTTCTTAGTAGATTATTAGCACTTTGTTCAAATAGTCATTGTAGCAGTTATAATGTTGTATTATGCATACACGTACATATCTATTACTCTGATTAGATTATGAGCATCTCACAATAGGGCATTAGTCTTACGTTTTCTTTTATGGTATTCAGTGTTATTGCTGGCTCTGTAGGCACTCAAAAATTTTAAGGAATGGGGGCGCCTGGGTGGCTCAGTCAGTTAAGCATCCAACTCTTGGTCCTGACCTCAGGGTCATGGGATTGAGCTCCAGATCTAGCCCTGCACTGGGCTCCATGCTGAGTGGGGCGTCTGCTTGAGACTCTCACTCTCCCTCTCCCTCTGCCCTTCCCCATGCTCTCTCTCTCTCTCTCTCTCTTTAAAAATAAATAAATAAATCGTTAAAAAATAAAGATATGAAACTCAAAGGTTCCAAAGCAAAATTTGAAGCTTCATTTCATTCCAGAAATGAAGAGGGAGTGTAAAGGCAAATGGGAAATTCACTAGCTCATGCTTTGGAAGGAAGAATTAGGCCTTAATATAGAATCTGGCATCTAGGGAGCTGAAGTTTTAATAACCAACAGCAAGAGCAAACACGGTATTGGATCTGAATTCAGAGTAGAGTTGGAAATTAGACTTCTAAATAAAGCTGGGGCTCAGAAGGTTTGACCACTCAAAACAAACAAAGAGTTTCTAAAAAAAATAGTTCTGTGTGTCCCATTGTAATGATAGGGAAATCTTGCCTATGTCAGGGCTTTGGTGGCAAAAAAAAAAAAAAAAGAAGTCATCCATGAGAAGTAAAATGCCAAGCTTTCACACAGCTCTGTACACATGGCACGCTTTCGTGGGGCGGGGGGGGGGGGGGGGGGGGGAGGGGGCGGAGGGGGACCTCACGAATAAAAATTATAAAACCACAGTTAGAACACATCTGCCATAAGGAAGACAGTAAACAAGGGGTCTGTCAAAATGGCCTTGTTAGACCCTCAGACCGATCTGTCAGAGCGGATATGCAAGACAACATTTGTTCTACCCCAAGCATGAGAAAAGAAAGGTTTCTCCTCATTAGTATTGAAAGACACATATCTGTGGGGTGCCTGGGTGGCTCAGTCGTTAAGCGTCTGCCTTCGGCTCGGGCCACGATCCCGGGATCCTGGGATCGAGCCCTGCATTGGGCTCCCTGCTCCGCGGGAAGCCTGCCTCTCCCTCCTCCACCCCCCCCCCGCTTGCGTTCCCCACCTCGCTGTCTCTCTCTCTGTCAAGTAAATAAAATCTTTTTTAAAAAAGAGAGAGAAAGATACATATCTGTAAAAGCCCAAATAAGGACGGAATACTGGAATGCTTTTTGAGGATATTGCGTTGTTTCCTAAGGCTGCTGTAACAAAGCCCCGCAGACAGGGGGCTTAAAACAACAGAAGTGTATTCTCTCAAAGTTCTGGAGGCTAGAAGTCCAAAATCAAGTTATTGGCAGGACCATCCTCTCTTGAATGGCTCTGGGGAGAATCTTTGCCTTGCCTCTTTTGGTTTCTGGTGGCTCCCAGCAGTCCCTAACATTCCTTGGTCTGCGGCTGCGTAACTCCAATCTCTGCCTCTGTCTTCAAGGGATCTTACTCCCTGTGTCTCCTCTGTGTCTCCATGTGTCTCCAAAGCTCCCTCTCCTTATGAAGACTTCAGCCCTTGGGTTTAAGGTGCACCTTAATCCAAGATGATCTCAAATTAATTATATCTGCAAAGACCTTATTTCCAAGTAAGGCCACATTCACAGATACATGGGGTCAGGATTTTAACATTTCTTTTTGGGAGGCACAATTCAATTCATGACAGATATATAAATGCTCGCAATAATTCAGACAGACATTCTCATAATTTGCTGTCAAAGGTTTGGCAACTTTTCTGGAGGAAATTCAGTAATAATTATCAAGAGATATAAAATGTTTCATTTATAATAAAGGAACATTTAAAAATGTATACTATTTCTATGAAAGCCTTTAAATTACATATCGAGTAATTTTAATATATAGTAAAATGCTAATGAAATAATTTAAAGTAAAAAATAATGAACCACAGTTCTTGAGGTGTGATAGTCACACGTTAAAAGATAATGTTTTAAGAGCCTATAGTTTATTTTCCTTTTTATGTATTTGTATATGTTTTTTCAAGTTTCCTCCACATACATATGTGTTACTTTTGTAAATCAGGAAAAAAAATAAAACAATGTCATTTAAAAACCCAGCTATTCTTGTGGTCATTCCAGCTGCAATGACTTCTCAGTCTCCAGTTATAATAGACTGTATCTGTTCATCTGCTTTTCTGTCTTTTGTTTTCCTGAATTGTAATCATGTCTTTCCTCAGGCTCTTTCGATCACTGCTGTTATTGTTTTTCATATCCTACTGAAATAATAACGTACTGTGTGTGATTGCAGCCCTGCTGAGGTAAATAGAGAATGATCCTGAAAAACAGCTACTGAAAGAAAAAAAACAGAATACTACAAAACTCTCTCAGCCACATGTTTAGTGAGTCACATAACACTCTAAAAGCATGCTGAAAAATCATGCTATTTCACAAACGTGGCAGAGAACCACCAATGAAAGGGTAGCAAAGTGACCATAGCAAGAAGGAAAAGAATCAAGGAAGAACATAATAATCCACAAATGGGAAACTGAGGAACTAAGTAGCTAAAATACACTTGAACTTTTTGGATTATTTCAATATAATGGAGGACCCCCAAACTTTTTGTGTTATCTTTGTTTCAATAAAAGGTGTAGCCATACTCTCTCTAGAATTCAGAAATGAGCACATGCTGATAATATTTTATTGCCCAATGTGTGTTGAGCACTATGGAGACCTATCCAGGCAATCCACTCTATTGGTCTGCAGTGTAGGAATTTACAATCTTGTTGTGAACAACGGCCTGACATTGGGAACCTGGGGAGTAAAAAGTTAGATCAACTTTGAAGGTAAGTTATCACAGTATTAAACTAACATTTAGAGCGATGAATTGAAAAGAGAGAAGTTAGACCTGAGAGCATAAATTTTAAATTGAATACTGGGGTCAAAGAGAGCACCAAGAAAAACTGGGGCATAGGGAAAGCATGAAGGGAAGAACGAGCTATGACCCAATCACTGGCTACAATATCTCTGGTGTGAATATGCATCTTGATGACTTCTGAGAAGAGATTTGGTTGTTAATCAACCCAAAATTCAGTAGTAGTAAAATGAAACATTCTGGATTCCATTTGCCATTCAATCTTATAAAAACCTCATGGATGAGAAAAGTCTTCAGCTATGTATATATAATATTTTAGTGAACTGAATTTGTGTGTGGAAGTTATAGAGATATGTCATTGCGCTGAGATGCTACTCTTTCTAAATTGGTCACATACATATTCTAACATGAGATTTTTTAACCACAGCAAGTATCCATAAGAAATTTATTTAAAACAATGTCATGCTGTTTTCTTAAATCAGACTGTGAACTTTAACCAAAATGACTTTGCTGATTGTCGGCCAGTATAGGGAGAAATAAGCATTCTCATGTAATTCTGAGGACATGTCAATTGGAACACAATTTCTTGAGTCAAACTGCCCTCTCTTTGAACTAGACCACCCTGATTAGGGAATTTTGCTTCTAGGAATTCATCCCAAGAAGATATAAGGAATACTGTACAACAATATATGAATAAATGTTTATTCTAGTCTTATTCATAAAATTTCTGAAACAAGAAAGCAGCTTAACATCCAAGTAACAATTGAACACTAAATATCTATAAACAGAATACCTTATAGGAATTAATCGAAAAAATATTTAGTTACATATTTACTAATATGGGGAAGTATCTCTGCTACATGATTTATCAAAATGAAATTTTAAAGAATTTAATTATTAAGATTATTAAGAAATGTATGGTATGGCCCTGTTTTTTTTTTTTTAAAGATTTATTTATTTATCTTTAGAGAGAGCACAGGGTGGGGGGGCAGTGGGAAGAAGGAGAGGGAGAGAGACAATGTTGAGCAGACTCCCCACTGAGCAGGGCACTCCACCGGGGCTCGATCTCCCAACCCTGAGATCATGACCCTGATATCATGACCCCAAGATCATGACCTGAGCTGAAACCCAGGGTCAGATGCTTAACCAACTGAGCCACACAAGTGCCTCAAGATGACCCTGTTTTTATGCAGAGTATGTGATATGATAAACGCCAAAAAGTTGTTAGTCATGTGTGAACAATCAAAGGTATGTGCATTTTTTTTTTTTGCTTTCTTACAATTTCTAAGATTATACAATGGCCATGTAGTAATGGCTAGTATCAAAAGAAAAGGGAGGAGGCAGTATATTCAATTCTTTCAACCATCTGAACTGCTAATTTGGATTGTCCTGTATGGTCATCCATCTTTTAAAAAATTTAAAGCACTAGCTCTCTAATTAAAGTCTTGAAACACCAGAATTAAAACAATAGGCAGAATTGTTATAAATTGTTTTGATATATTGTGAAAACATTTGCTATTTAATATTAGGTTGTAAAATGGTCATTATATTGGGGTGCCTGAGTGGCTCTGTCGTTAAGCCTCTGCCTTCATCTCAGGTCATGATCTCAGGGTCCTGGGATCCAGCTCCGCGTTGGGCTCCCTGCTCATCGGGGAACCTGCTTCTCCCTCTCCCACTCCCCCTGCTTGTGTTGCCTCTCTCGCTGTGTCTCTCTGTGTCAAATAAATAAATAAAATCTTTAAAAATAAATAAATAAGATGGTCATTATAATTACACCACAGTATATATGCAGGGTCTTCCTTAAACCCTTGGACAATTTTCAAGCACTTAAACTTGAACAGTTTAAGTTATGCCTAAAAGAGAGTTTCATTCCACAAATGTTTATGGAGTAACTATTATGTACCAGGCACTACTCTAGGCACTGGGAGCACATGAGCACAGCAGGGAAATTTATGCTTCATGAAGCTCTCATTCTAGTAGAAAAGATAGATAATAAACGTAATAAATAAACTGTATAGTGAAGATGACATATGATATGGAAAAAAATAAAGCAGAAAAGCCTAAATTGGCAGTGCCAAGTGAAGAGAGTGTTAGAGATTTTATTTTTTTAAAGATTCTTTTATTTATTTGAGAGAGAGAGTGAGTGCACAGGGAGAGGCAGAGTAAGAGGAAGAAGAGCAGACTCCACTAAGCACAGAGCCCAATGCAGGGCTCCATCTCACCACCCTGAGATCATGACCTGAGCCATAATCAAGAGCTAGACGCTTAACCAACTGGGTCACCCAGATGCCCCTTGAGTGTTGCGGTTTTTAAGAGAGGCATCAGAGAGTCAGAGAAAGGTGCAAGTATCCCCTATTTGCCTGTTCAGACCTTTCTCCACATCTCTCTGTCCGGTCCTGTGCCCCAGGAAAAGGATCTCTGTGTACTGCATTATCCATGCTCTCTTGTTCTCTGGATTCTAATTGAGTTGGATGATGGAAATTACCAGCAGGAGATCACAAGTGAGAGAGACCTGATTATTTACTTCTCCCAACCACCCATCGTGGGTCATGGTTTGGTAGTGGCTATGGTTCACTACTCTAGCCACAGTGACTGTTGGGCAACTTCTACATTATGGACAAAAACTCTCGTAAAGTCTCGTAAAATTTCTTTCCCTTCCCTTGCCTGTCAAGCCTGGGGGTCTTAAAGACTTCCCATCAGTGATTCTTCCTGGGTGCCTTGCCATCCCCCTTTGCTTTTCTTTATTCTGTTCACACCTGTATAAATAGTTCTTACATTCAACTGTTGACATACTCTTTTAAGTGTGCTGTTTCCTGCCTGGACAATTTCTGATATTTAATTTTTTACAAACTTCACCTCCCCAAAATAGACCTTCTACATTGTATTTGGAACTGTTGCATACATATTTGAAGAATGCAAACAAGGAATCTCCTTGTTTGAATGAATGGGACACTGCTAATTTGTGGCTTGCATTGGTATTAAGACTACTCACGTTACCACTAGTGGTGGCATGGGATGGAATGCTGGTGGAGGGTAAGGCATGCGCAAATCCTGTGGTAGAAAAGCCTTTAGTCACTATGGTTATTATAAAAACTGTGGGATGGGTTAGTTGTTCTAAATAACATAAAAGCATGAAAAAAGAGAGACACTTGAATTACAAACTCAAAACATGGGTGGAAAATCAACTTTTAGGCAGTTATAAAAGAATTGTCTTATGTAGTCACAGGAAAGACACAGCTGAGGCTCCAGCCATGGGCCTGCTAGCTGCAGTTACAGAAATTTAGTCCCAATTAAGTATGTGACACCTTCAGCCTCTCCGTGAGAATGATACAGAGTTAGCAGGAAGAGTACCTTGACGTGGGGCATGGCGGCATGTGGGCAGACGCAGACAAGATAGAAAGCACTGAACACTCTAATCCTTCTCAACAATCCCTAGAAGAGAAAACTGCTTCTTTCTCCCTCCGTGCCCCAGAGAACAAGACTCTCCTTTTATAAAAACTTTAAATAAATTCACCAATAACAAGGAGTTATGCTCTTGGTTGTCAATCACACAAATCCCCTCACCTCTAGGCCCCTAGGGAGATTTAGAGCTCAGCACAGCCCAGATATAAAAGCAAAAGACCTGCTCAAAGGACCTTGCCTATTTGCATAGGCAGGAGGTTAGGCAACATAAATGGAAATTATTTACGTGAATGTAAGGCCACAGAGGACAAAATACAAGATTGATGTTAACAGAATTTAGGGAAACCCACCTGGGATGAACTTAGTGTTAGCTCAAGGACTTGGGAGTACAGTTAACAGTGGCTTGGTTCATTAACCAAGTGAAAACTGAACTCAGTGGTGAAATACTACCAATGAAGTTGAAATGACACTTCTTGGCATGCTAAAGGAAGGAGTGTGGAGGCCTTGGGGATATTGGGCAGATCTATTTTGTGCAAGCTGCTCAGCCACCTCCTACTATCGTCCTGGAAAGACCAGAAGACACTCTCTTCTCCAAAGATTTAGTGAAAACTCTGGGATGACGGTCTTCTATAGGCTGGAGATAATGATGGGGAGGGAGAATGGATTGGAAAAAAGATCTTTGAATTTAATTTTAATGATGAACTCCTGGTCCTCTGTGCCAGAAGTAGGCCTAAACCATAAGATACAGTGTGGCCACAGGTTATACCATGAATCTTTCTCTAAGTCTTCCCCAAATGGAGGAAGGTGGTGGTAGAACTCTACACCAGAGATGAAAATACACAGACTTTTTGGAAGGTTATTAGACCTACCCAGAGCTCTTCACTGAGGTTAATGCCTAGAAATTAAACCACCACTAACCTCCACAGATTAGAGTGGTTTATTGAAGTACAACAATGGATGGAGCCTTGACCCGAGTCTGTCTCATGGTGGAACCAGTAACCCATCCTGTGATTATTTACACAGTGGAAGTAGGCACAATAAGAATGTATATAATTAGTAACTGGCAAAACTCTATTAAATAGCTGACTTATTAATTGGCTAACTATGGAGTAGAGGCTATTATGAAAGAAAAATTTTATCTTTAGTGAAATCCCCTATAAATGCTACTCTCAATCCAAAATAGAACTTTCAGTGATACAGCCACTTTGGAAAACAGTGTGGAGGTTCCTCAAAAAATTAAAAATAGAGCTACCCTATGACCCAGCAATTGCACTACTGGGTATTTACCCCAAAGACACTGATGTAGTGAAAAGAAGGGCCACATGCACCCCGACGTTCATAGCAGCAATGTCCACAATAGCCAAACTGTGGAAAGAGCCGAGATGCCCTTCAACAAACGAATGGATAAAGAAGATGTGGTCCATATATACAATGGAATATTACTCAGCCATCAGAAAGGATGAATACCCAACTTTTACATCCACATGGATGGGACTGGAGGAGATGATGCTAAGTGAAATAAGTCAAGCAGAGAAAGTCAATTATCATATGGTTTCACTTATTTGTGGTACATAAGGAACAGCATGGAGGACATTAGGAGAAGGAAGGGAAAAATGAAGGGGGGGGAATCGGAGGGAGAGATGAACCATGAGAGACTATGGACTCTGAGTAACAAACTGAGGGTTCTAGAGGGGAGGGGGGTGGGGGATGGGTTAGCCTGGTGATGGGTATTAAAGAGGGCACGTTCTGCATGGAGCACTGGGTGTTACACGCAAACAATGAATCATGGAACACTACATCAAAAACTAATGATGTAATGTATGGTGACTAACATAACATAATAAAATAAAATTTAAAAAAATAAAAATAAATAAAATAAAACAGCTACAACACACACACACACACACACACACACACACAAAATAGAACTTTCAAGGCAAAACTGCATCTATAGGAGAATTACAGAGGTTAGCACTATTATTAACATCTTGACAAATGCAGGGTTTGCAATTCCTCTTACATCGCTGTTTAACTTGTCTCTTTGGCCATTACCAAACCAAATGAGTCTTGAATAATGACTGAATTTTCTTCAGGATGATCAGTAGCTCAAGCTAATCCCAGCTGCTCTTGGTACCATAGCCGCAAATCAGTCCTTGGTGTTTGATATATAGCTATTGAATAAGAAATCACTTTCTTTTCAAGTCCCATCAACAATGATAAATAGGAGTAATTGATCTGCTCCTGGAAATGTAGAAGAATTTTGTTTCCTGATTGTGGCCTAGAGAAATAAGCAAGCAAATTACATACATTACAATAGTCTAGTATAATGTTCTTGTAATGGACCAGAAAGTTGATCATAATTCCTCTGGACTACAACAGAGGGAAGAGGTGACACAGTCCTGAGATGAGGCAGTGAAGATATACCCCTGAATTTTCCTGGTGCAGTTCAACTACCTTTACTTATCTTTGTCAGTGGGAACTGACCTTTATAATGGTCAATTTTGTAGTACATAAAATAAGATCTTGGTAGAGCTGTGATTTTAAAAAAGCGTGGATTCTGGGAGTGTGGAAGGGATGTGATTATTTTTTATTTTGCCCTACCAGATCTGCTCCCTGCCTTTCTCTGCCACCACCCTGTGCTCTCAAAGGCTTTCCTTCACAGTGTGTATCTCCCAGACTCCCAGACAATGTGTGGCCTCAGCAGTCAATCACAGGATGGAAAGAGACAGAACTATAGTTATTCCCTTTACTCACTGATGAACTAGAGTTTATTGTATCTGTTTCTCTACCTAGAGCCCTAAACTCCTGTAAACAGGTGACTTTCCTCTCAGTATCACAGCTCTCATTGCTTTCAGGTAACAGCATCTCTTCTCGGGCTTTCACCCTAGGGATGGTAATGGCTTCCAGCTGTTGCTAATCTGTGGGTGCTTTCCCATGCCTTCCCAGTCTTTATAAATAGGCCCTAATTATCCCTTACACTATACTTTTGAGCATCCAACTCTTCTGCCAGAGCCTCAGCGGGTGTGGGAGGTCTAACTGAGATGTGAGAAGGTAAGATTTGCAAAAATATTTTACAAAGGAGCAAACAATATGGACATACAGGGAAAGAGTGCTGTATCCCAACTTAAGGGCAGATGCTAAGGTTTGTGCCAAGAGTATAACCAACCAACTTGCTTAAGAGAGAAGAAGGAAATTTTGTTGAAGTAGAAAAAGCAAGGGGAAAAATTATACAAAATGAGGTTAGGAAGGGTAGATGTTGGAAAGAGTATGAGATCACGGAACTGAAACGTTGTGGAGACTCTGGGTTGTAGGCTGTAAAATGGGAAGCCATCAGGAGGCTGAAATGCGAAAATTAAATTGTTTAACAGACTCACTCGGCTGCTGTGCTGTGAATTGAGCTTCACAGGGCCAAGGTGGCAGAGATACTTGGAAATGATCTTGCAGCGATTCAGGCTAGAAACATGGAGGGTTTGGATCAAAATGATAGCTGCACAGATGATGACAAGGATTCACGGTCTGAATACAGTTTGAAAATAAAACCAACGGTATCTGTTTCTGGATTGGACAGAGTGTGAAAGAAATAAGCAGTAAGAATGACTACAACTCTTAAGATCTGAGCAATGGAAAGACTAGATTCACCATGAGTTGAGAGGACCTTTGAATAGTTTCAAAGGAAAACAGAATACACTTGTGATTATCAATACACATCTTTAACTCTTCAGAAGAAACAGTATTTTTCTACCAGCCTTATCTCCCAAGATACAAGAATAGATAACCTATTTTACTGTTGTCGTTTTATGAAGATGTTCTAAATATTGTTTTATTATGTCATTTTATGAAGACGTTCTAAATAACAAACCAGTTGAAATTCTCACAACTTAATTTACTCATTTTAAAAGTACATGGAGTTTTTATATTCTATTTTCATAACAGTGTACAAGACTGTATGAACCAAAGAATTGTTCGATAATGGCTTCTCTGTCCTTAGAATCATTCGTCTTTTTTTCCATATAAATAATACACTTGTATTACTAAAGAAAATGATAAAAGTGTTTTCTGGGAATGGCTGGGATTCCGAAGATCATAAAACATACCGTCAAGAGTACTTTTTTAAAAAAAATTCAGAAGAATTTATTACATGTGGTTAAGTCACTGACGTCAAAGCAATGATGTCTCTCAAGAACAGATGTAGGTTTTCAAAAATTTCATAAATTAAACACATTGTTTTCTTAGAAGTGTTTCAGTTTATAGTAATTAGAATCTGATGTCTCTTTAAAAGAATTTGAAGCCATTGCTGTAAATCGTCCCACAATTGACATAAGATAAAAATGAACTATATCGATGAATTATTAAGACATTGTTTAAGGCTCCGTATTTTCCTTTAAGAAGTTTGTTGAAACTTAAAGAAATTTATTATTAAATATTCAGACACAATTTAAGTAAGGTGTGATTAAACACTTAGTGTTTGTACGTGGGTTCATCAAGGCAAAATCAGGAAGTAAGAGAATGTTGCCTTTAATTCTCTTTTTTTTCCCTTTAATTCCTTTTTATGCAAGCATTGTTGCATCCATTTTCCTCTGTAAAGTATTCTTTTAGGAAACTAATGATAGTCAACTGAAAGACTAACTTCATCTTTGCTTACATTTGAAATTTTACAGATTTCTAACAAGGGCAAAGGACATAGTAACTATCATATCTGAGTGTCTGAGATGATAAGAGTAAAAATTGCCATTCCAACAATCACAATAACATTTTACTGGGCCTTGAGAATTTCAATGCCTTTTCATTGAAAATGTATTACATAATTCTTAAAATGACCACATGAAGTTCCATCTAATTTATACATATGGTATACCATGATTCAGATTTTGAAAATTTATCTATTGAAACTGTCTTTTTACTATACATTCATGTCTCTCTAGATACAAAGCCAATAGACCAGTTTTGGATGGGTCCCCAAAATAATTCTCACCTGAACTGAATATCTAATGATGATTGCCTGTTGCTCATTAACCAATACTTACTTAAAAATGAAATGCTAAATCTACCCAACATGCAGTCCTCGATGCTTCAATAGTATCTGCACATACATACTTTCATGAACAATAGAATAAAACATGCAATGAGATCTTGCTAGCCCAGAAAAATATAGAAGGCAGATATGCATGCATAAACAATTTAAATTACCATTTTAATGTAATTGTATTAATTTTGATGAGCAGCATTTTAAAACATGAATGAGTTGATTAGGTTTATCAAAATACATATTTAGAATAGGGTTGTGTTTTTTTGCATATAAGTAGCACTTCGGTTTTTTAAATCTCTCTGCCCCATTTTGTTGGCACTATTAATTTGCACTGAGAAATACTGTCAAAAGCCTATCAAAAGTCAATTTAAGTCAGACTAAAAAAATTTTCAGTCTAAAATACTGGACTCTAAAGTAATGCCAGAAACTGAGTTTTGTCCTTAATTCCTCTTCATTCCTAACCATCAAGTCCCATTCAGTAACAGCTTTTAAATACCTCTTCAGCATATACATTGCTTTTTGTACTGTCATTTGTGTTAAATATGATTCCTTAAGAAACCTGTATCTTTTTTACGTCCAGTCTCAAATTGCTCTAAGCGATCGTCAATATAGCAATGACAAAGATAGCAAAGACATCTGTAATACAAATCTGAAGGATTCATGTGTTTAAAGGCCCTCAGGGCTTTCCATTGTTCCAAACATCATACCCAAAATAAAATCCTTAGTAAGCTTATATGATACTTTTTTTAATAGAAGCATTTCTCAATAATTATAAAACAAGTAAAGGATAAAAAATGAACAACCACACTAAGGTTAATTTAAAATGCTTCCTTATAAATTAGAGAATGCTACCTGTTTGTATTGCAATAGGAGTTTAAGCTGTTGGGTTGCGAATCTGTTCCTGGGGGTGTCACGAGTTGCCATGAGTGCAGGTAACATTGACGTGCCTCCCTGTTTCTCCTATGTGTTTCCTCTCCTTTATTGCTGGTAGGCACTGATGGTGATGGTGGGTTTTTGAGGCCTCAGTACCTTTTCCATCTTTCGCTATTGACAGTTCTTTCCATAGTCATCTGTTTGACAGCATTGCTCAAATGTCGAAGTTGATAGGGCTTCAGCTGGAATAGTTCTTCATGTCTCTCCCACTGACCCACACTTACCTTTCCTTCTTATCTTCTCAACTTTCCGAACTCTACAACACTTTCCCTTTTGCCTCAGCCATGCTGACTTCCTTGAACATTTCCTGAATTTTCCACACACTCCCTTCCAGTTTTGCATGTGCTCTTCTAACAGTTAACTTAAAAGTTCTATCTTTCTGTAAGCTTTGTCGAACCCTCCCACCTTTGTAAAGACTGGTTTAGTTGTTCTTTCTGTCCTACCATATCATCCCAATGTATTAACCACTTTGTCAATTTCGCCATCTCGTTGGCAGTTGAAGTGCCTTTTATTTTATTTATTCCCAACACTTAGAGGTCTTCTTATCTAAAAAGTAAAAGTGACTTGATACCATGACGTTGAAATTTCTTGCAGATCATTTATTTTATTTGAAGTCACCAAAAAGTTGCTGAAACAGTGAAGAATAAGCAAAAATTAATGTATTAATAATCACAATTGTTGGAGTTGCCCTCCACTTGACTTGGCAGACTTGCTCTCCCAACACAGCAGACACCTAGTGGCCATAGAGAGGATTTGAAACAAAAATCAGAGTGTTGCATTTTGGGCAGTCCATAAAGCCTTATATCATCCAATCCCAACTCTTACCAGTCTCAGGCCTCCTCAAGCCTCCGTGGGTATCTTGCAGTTTTCCCCACATCCTGGATCCTTCCTTTAGGCTCCTTAGATGTGTAACTGTCTCTGCCCTGAGTTACTTGCCTGATTCCATCCCTGATTTAAGTCTTGCTCAAACACTCAGAGAATAGCTGTCCTAGGCACCCCATCTAAAGTATCAGTTCCTTCCTCATCACTCTCTTGCCTTACTGTAATTTCTGTGTTTCTAAGTAGCTCTTTGCAATACCTGATAGGGATTTGAGTATTTACACATTTAGTGACTCCCCTCATGAGAATATAAACTTCACGATAACAAGGGCTTTGTTTTATAAACAGCTGTATTTCCAGAATGTTCTATGAGTATTTCTGGAAAGAAGGATAGGTTAAAAAATTTTAACTGTTATCGAATCCCGCATCGGGCTCCCTGCTCCTTGGGAGACTGCTTCTCCCTCTGCCTCTCTCTCTCTCTCTCTCTCTCTCTCTCTCTCTCTCTCTCCCTCCCTCCCTCCCTCCCTCCCTCCCTCCCTCCCTCCCTCCCTCCCCCTCTCTCTCTCTCTCTGTCTCTCATGAACAAATAAATAAAATCTTTAAAAATTTTAACTTAATTTTTTTAAGCAGTTTAGTCAATGCTTTAAACCAACTGAATAGCTGCCTTTGTCATACACTCCAATTGGGTGTATAGTCATAGGTCTTTTAATTAATTTCAAATAATAGATGGATTAAATGGTAGATTTGGTGATTGTGTATAAATCCTATCAGAATTACATTTTAATATATTGTGAATACAGTGGAAATCTATATGAAATTTCACTAATTAAGGAGATTATAGACAGGATGTTTACTGAGTACTTGGGCTTTTTATTTTTTTTTTTCAGTGTTTATATTTTAACAAACTTGTCTCTGGGGTATTAATTCCATAAATATTTGAGAGTTGGCCGTTGCAAAACACTGGGGGACATAACAGGGACTCTAGCTGGGTCAATAATGATATTTTATTCCCCTAGCTATAATGGTTCAAGTGATGGCAAGTGAACCAATCTGGCCCTTCTGAAAAGCAGAATCTTTTGAAAAGGATTGTTTAGCAGTAGAAGTAAATTTTTTAGCTTCAGAAGTGAATTTTTGAGGACAGAGCTGCAGGTGGCTATTTCCCCTGCTTTGTGGAGAAGCCCATCTATAGTTACACAAAGATATATCACAGAACTAGAAACCAGTGATGGACAAAATCTTACAGTCATTTGTGGGGTGGTTTGAACTGGTCTGACTTTGCAGCTGTCTGCTGATATTTGGGTATGTAGCTTTCCTTCAGTTCTGTGTTACCACAATACAAGTCCAGTGCATTGCTTGTTAGTGATTAAGCTATTATGAATTGATTTGTCTTTGGAACTAAGAATTCTGATTAACATAAAGATTATTCATAACAGACTATTTAAAAAGAAAGTAGTGTACTTGAACTCCATGAAATTTGATGCTTTTTAAAGAACATGGAGGGGCGCCTGGGTGGCTCATTTGGTTGGGTGTCTGATTCTTGATTTTGGCTCAGGTCACGATTTCAGGGTCCTGAGATCAAGTCCTATTTTGGGCTCCACGTAGAGTCTGCTTGAGATCCTCTCCCTCTGCCCCTCCCGCCCCCGGCTCACTCTCTCAAATCTTTAAAAAAAAAAAAAAAGATAAATTAGCGCTTGGAATTGGCCTCAGTACACTTTATGAACAAATCAAAGATAGCACACATCATGAGATACCATTTGGACTGAGAGCTGTGAGTACTGGGGGGGGGGGGGGGGCGGGGAAGAGAACTTAATACATTGCATATTATTTTTAAAATGAATATTCATTATGTTTAAACTTTGTAATAAAAAATGTAGAACTCTTTAAAAAGGAAGTAGACAATGAATAATCTGTTTACTAATCTAAGGGAGTTTAGCCTAGACTGAGAATACTAAAGCTGTGTCCTAAACTATGTATGTATATTTGTTAGCTAAAATGTTGTCAGTAAACGGAGTATAATGACAATTACATTTTGACCATTTTTCGATTGCTACAAACTTCCCCCCATAATAAGGCAACTCCATAGACCTAAGGTATGGTTCTGAGATCAAGTCAGGATCTTTATTCAAGTTGTTTTATATACTATACCCCAGGAATTTAACAATGTGGAACAAGAGGTGTATATGGACAAAAGAAAAAAAATTTCTTCCTATAAACAGTTGAGAAAGGAAACCCAGAGCTAGAGTTACACACAGATGATTTTGTGTAGAGACACATTTTGGACCCATATCCTTTAAACGGTATTATAAGGCAGAGAGTGAAGCTATTAGCCCTGAGGCTCACCTGCTCCGTGGTTAACAACTGAAACACGGTCAAGTATTGGTTGGCATTTGGGGTCTAGAGTCTCACAGAAATATGATGGGACTTTCCAGCTGTTGCAATGAATTAACTTCCCATAGAAAATACGATACTTCTCGTATCAAGCACTGACGCCACATAAGTATTACTGGAATCGACGTGGGGTTCCACAGCGCCTGGACCCTTTCCATCAGGTAAGGATGATCTATCAAAGTGGCCAAGAGCGGGAATTTTGAGTCTGGATTTGAAATCCTGATTTTACTACTAAGCTTTGGGACTTAGGGAAAATGCTATGAGAAATGGGTTGCTAACGTGGAACGTACAATTAACAAAAACTGTGTAAGGTCACATAGTAGCACCTCAATTACTTATAGCCATTATTAGCATTACTCAAGCCGATATCCAGGTCAGTCACACTGAAAAGGTATTGAATAAAAGCCTCATAATGAGTAGGGACAGAATCTTTTAATATTTTTCTATGGGCAAATAATTTAACCTTCACTAAGTACAACAGTTTATCACTGTTATTATTTTAAGAATATAATTTGCTTAGGGACACCTGGGTGGCACAATCGGTTAAGCATCTGACTCTTGTGATCTCAGGGTTGCAAGACTGAGCCCTGGGTCCACCTCTGAGCTCAACAGGGAGTCGGCTAGAGATTCTCCCCCCACCCCCACCCCTCCCACTTGTGCGTGCGTGTGCTCTCTCTCTCAAATAAAAGAAATAAATCTTTTTTAAAAAGAATATAGTTTGCTTAGACTATTAAAGCACCATGTCAAACCTAGTAGAAATATAATAGTTATTATGACTACAGTAAAAAGTAGCATACATCCTAAACTCAGAGATGATGTCTATGGAAGAATTATCTAGAATTGCACATCTAAAAATGATCTCACTTTCTGGAATGTATCTGAAATGAACTGCCCAAATTTTGCCTGTAAGAATTTACTAAAAGTTGATTTCAATGCATAATTTCCTCAAAAGCTATAATTAGCCTTGAAAAATTTACAGGCCTTAAGTAGTCTTTAGAGAATAGAGCTTTTAAGAAAAGAGCCTTAATTGGTTAAAAAGCAAGACAATAAAATAAATGGTTTCTGGGAGAATGAGGAAATTGTAAACCCAGATCTCTCTTGCTTGTTTGCTATAATGTAATCCTAATTACTTGTGTTATAGGATTTTTCAACAACTTCTGTGCTTGTACAGACAACAAGACCAGCAACTATGATTTCCTTGTAAATCCAGATCAGGGTATAGTGTCCATTACATGAGTGACCATTGACACTAGATGACAGGCCAATAATGAGAAAATAAAAGGGGCAAAGAGAGGTTCTATGCCTCCATTAGATCAACTCCTGATCCTTTAAATACTCAAATATTTCAGTAAGTGTTGTCCTGTTTTTTTGTCTTAATAAGAAAATTAATAGTGATCCATAAAACATCTTAAGAGCATAGGATTCATAAGATATATATAGCATTCAATAGTTCAACGAATATTTATTTACAAACTTCAACAATACTGCTTCCCTTCTGTACTTAGACCTTGGCATCACTGAACAGATTTTCCAGAAATGAACTTGGCCTTTTGCTTCCTCCAATAAATGGAGAGAACTATTTGTACAAGAGGTTTTTATTTGGATACTAGATAACAGAAAAAATATGGAGACTAATCACTATTCAGAATCCCAAATTTCATGGCTATGATACATTAATATCTTAATTACAGAGCATATTTTTAAAAATGTACTATGTGATAATTTAGGAAAATGCAAGTTAAGTCTCCCCTCCTAAAAAATAATCTAAATTCATTCAAGGTTTAGATATAAAAGAAATTAGGAAAACAAGCTAGAAGGAAATAGGATTAAAGCAGGACTACATCATAGCAGTTGACCACACAAAAACTGTCTCAGCAGAAGCTTCAGAAATGCTAAGTTTGGATCCTCCATTTTGCTTCTAGGAATGTTATCAACAAGATATGTGTATACAATTATCGGCAGAGCTGTTTGCTGCAAATAGATTGATATTAGCAAGAAATTTAAAAAAAAGAAACTTAGTACTCAACTCCATGTCTCTAACAACAGAATGACTGAATTTGATTTGTTATAGATGTAAAAGGGATAATACATTTTTAAAGAACTTTGAGGAGATGGTGTGATACTAATGATGCGTTAAGTGAAAATAGGAGGCAAGCACAGTGCAGTTTCATCGATGAAAAATAACAAAAGGAAGTGTTCATGAAGATTCTGGAGTGGGGAGATTAGGATGATTCTTTTCTGTATATTCTATATTTTCAGTTTTTATAAAGTCAATGTTTAAGTCAAAATAAATATTATCAAGCTAAAAAACATGGTATATGGGCATGCGACTTTGTCTAGCTTTATGTGTAAGGAAGACACTAGACCTTTTTGTCTTTCTGTTCATGCTAGCTTTTCTAATCTATCAGTGAAGAGCTTATTCATAGTAAAACAATTACAAAAACAACTGAGCACTTTCTATAAATGCCCATTAAATGAACAATATTCATCAGATTAATGGGATTTAACCATGACAGATTTCACTGAGGGATCTGGAACATACAGCACATTTTTCTTTGCTCACATTTTTTTTCTGAAAACAGAGTTTGATACCTTACATGTTAATCATAGTGTATATGGGATAGTTTTCAAGTATTTAAAAAGACCTATCAGAACCTCATACAGGACAGTATCCCCTTTAATGGAAATAGCACAGAGGAATTCAGATGCGATCTTCCTCAAGAAGATCCAGTTGCCAACCACGGCTAAAATGATGTTTGTTGTTCTGGTTTGAAGGAAGTTAGCATAACAGTTGACAATATAAAATTATAAGAATATAGTACAAAATTTAAAATCGCTTCTGTTTAAAATATCTTCCCTTGCTTAGAAAGTCCATTTTGTCCAATTGTATTCACAGATCTTTCATTCACAGTATGACTGACGGCTGTTTATTCATTTACAAAAGTATTGTACTAATAGTATATTTAAGCCATATTTAAAGGGAACCTCAAGACTAATGCCATCTTTTGATAGCTTAACACATTCCATAAAAGGATACAACAGAAGTGATAAATGATAAAAGTTGTAGCAGTCAATGGCCTACTTTAAAAATAAGACAGTCTGTTATTTCTAGGTGTGTTGTGTGTATGTACGGTTCCTACTCCCAGAACATGTAAGAGTTTCTGACATGAGTACACTAAATCTTCTGTGGGCCAGTGAAGACCATAATCTCTCTAAATGTGGGTTTTATTATGGAAAAAAAAAAACATTATTAGAGGGGCTGCAATCATCTAGAAAAGTGAGAAGATAAATGAGAATCAGGGATGCTAATAAAATGAAGTAAAAGGGACTCCTCCATCAGATCAGAAAGATAATACAGCTGATTTTTGGAAATGCAAACAGCATAGTAGAAGAAAAAAGGCAAGCTTGACTTCAGGTCATAAGCTATCCTTTCTTAACAGTGGATGTGGGGGAAAATACTCACTACTCTTTAGTGACTAGTTACCTTCTCAGGTGCCATAAATATGTTTTTCCTAATCACCAAAAACAGTTGAAAGAAATTATCAGTACCTGGCATATACTAAGTACTTAACAAGTATTTATTATTTTTACTGCTTTTAAATATTTATGTAGGTTAGAATAGAAAGACTCACATGACACATAATGATATCAATTTCACCTGCCAAGTCAAACATGAACAAATGTGTTTTAAACAAGTGTGTTTAAACTAGGCAGTTACAATTTTAAATGTTCTCTCCAGCTCTAAGAACTGTCTTTCTCATAGAATTTCTTGGCCTTGGACAGTTGTAGCAACATTAGTATGGCCTGTCTCCTTTCACTTTCTCCCCAGGTGGAGAGGAAATGATTACTCTTCTCCCTCAATCACAGGCTATTTCTTTGGCCTTTGGTCATTTTATGAATTCTCCATCTTCACAACTCTCCCAACAGCTGTTTTTGACTATCTGGTCCTTAGACCCCAGGTTAGAAACAAGAAAACATGACCAAATACAAATTGACCACTGAAACGATTTTCATTATTGAAAACCCAAGATTTATTGGAAGTCATCAGTTTGGAAGTTACCAAAGGTAGCCACAGATACAATACTCCTACTAACCACAGCATTTTAAAAGACTCCAGTGGTGCAGATTTTCTCATGTAGGGCCTGTAGAAGCAGAGAACTCCATGTTTTATTTATAAACTTACCGGTAAAATGTAAAGCTACAGACCAATAAACCTATAGATTGGAACCTATTTGAAACTACATAACTATAGTTCTCTAGGGAGAGAAGTTTCCATTTCAGTGCCACCATTTTGTTCCACATGGTCAAAGCTGTTGACGGGGATGCTCCTGCTGTAATACATGTTTGCTCAGTCCCCTGGTTTATCTAGTCTTCAAAGTTTTGCTCACTCGGACTCCAATTTGCTGGTCTTATGGAAGTACACTTTTTTCAGGACAAAATACCTGGTCGCCCTGGTCTCTGATAGAGTTGATATGGCCACGCTTTCTCCAGCCTATTCTTGCAGGAATCCCAACTAAGTGGGCTTTTAGGATCTGTCTCTTTAAATTTCTCGTACACACTGTTTATATTCGTGTAGAGTGAAGTTCCTCAGGTTTTCCTTCCACGTGACTTTTGTTCAACATTTATTGGTGCCTATCATTTATTGGTACATACATTTCTTGGTCCTATCAAATTTCTCACAGCTTCCTTTGAGTGTCTTTTTCACTACCTTACTGCTGGGCGATAAATGCCAGCCTGAAGAAGTCAGCCTATGAAACAAAGCATCATTGCTTCTGAATGGTAAATCTAGGACTGTACAGAAAGCTCTGGTTGAATCAATATTTTTCAATAAATAATTTATTCCCATTTGATGAGAAAATTGAGGTACAGAAATGTTAAGAAGCGCATCTACATGTACTCAAGCAGCAAGTGTAGCACTATGGTCCATTGCTGGATCTTACTGACTTGAAAGGCTCTTCTCTGTGCTCGGTCAGCAACTACCATCAGCAGCCACAGTACATTCTTGCTTACACATGATCCTAAGTCTGGGGCAGATGCTAGTTGATCATACCACCCTTTCCAGCTGAATCTGAGCTTAGCCCCGTCCTGAGAGAAATGTGCACACAAGCACTAGCAATTGCCAAGAGTTGGCGGTCCAATAGCAAGCTGTTTTCTATCCCAAAGTTAGAATGCGCACGCACATACACTCTCTCTCTCTCTCTCTCTCTCTCTCTCTCTCTCTAATTTAGCTCTTTATGTATCTGCAGAATGGGAGAATTGGACTAGAAAATTTCTAAAGTCTTTGGTGATCTTTAAAAAATTTTAGTGTGGCAATCTATATATTCCCAAGAAATCCATAATTAAGGAATTCCTAGGTATTCTCCATAAAAAGTATACATATATTTGAATTACAGTATGTTTACAATATAAAAGTAGTGCTACCTATCAACTCACACTCATTTTGCTTCCCTTCAAACATTTTTTCCTCAGGGTGGAAATTTCTCATGCTTGATCACAGCCCAGAGATAATTTGGTTCTGGAAAATACACACACCATATCTTTATTCATCTAGATGGCTTATCCTGTATGTGAAGAAAAAGAAAAAAAAAAGAAGAGCCACACACAGTTGAAATATTCCATGTGTCTGGTCTTTACTGAGGCATATTCTCCTGAGAATAACCATTTGAAATATGTTTTACAAATTGAATTTTTAAAGGAATATATGTAGTATGAGGTCAGGAGAAATTCTTTAGTTACTTCTTTGAAGTTTAGTGTTGTAAAAATAAGGCCAATACAGATTGAAGAATCTTTTGAAATTACATAACTGTGGTTTAGTTTCGCTTTTTAACCTAGAGGTATAATCTTTTTCCCTTTTGAAAGACACCAGCAAAGCACTGCTCTGAGAAATCTCTTTCCCACCCACTCCCTGCCTTTTGGCCAAAATTATGCTCCCATCTGTCCAGAGCCGATGGAGTCCCAGCCACCACGTGCAGTCTCTGTGCGTTCAGCCGGCAGCCCAGGAAATTACCAGCCGTGTGGGCAGATCCTTAGTGCATAACCGTTAGATCCCACGAAATGAAGGGCCCAGCAAGAGAGAGAATGGCAGAGAAAAGGGAGGGGGAGGGGGGAGAGGGAGAGAAAGAAAGAAAGCTCTGCCTCTTCTACCAAAATACTCATCATCTTTAAGGGTTTCGGAGCAAGGGTTACAAAGCAGAGTAGAGAGTTGGGAATGTGTCTACCCTTATAGATGGAAACAAAGCAAAATACATAAAATACCTTTAATGACATTTAAGAATATCTTTACAACAAAAATATTCACCAAGTGCAAACTCTGCCAGAGTTTTTGCCCATTTACTCATCACCGTAAGTCTATTTACTACAGATTATGGCCTCCACGTGATAGGTGAAGAAATGGAAGCAAAGAGTAGTTTAATAAACTGTCTGAAGTTATGGATGGGGCTTAAGTAGCGATGTTGGCATTTGACTCCTGGGCCTCGTAACCCCTGGCTTGTGCTGTCCCACTGCTAGAACAGATTTATGCATAACCTGTGCCTCTTTCTAAGAGCCTTTATAGCACCACAGAAAATAATGTATTATAATTCTGTAATTCTTAATAGGAAACAAGTATGGAAAGATCTGTTTTGAGGGCTCATCACTTCTGCACAGACTTTAGCCTGTAAGCAGATGCTATTTTAGGAATTCCCTACATTCTTCTCTGCTCTGCAACACCCCAGGATGACCCCTAGTATAACCTAGTAGGGTGTCACGTGACTAAGTCATTTTCTTTCATTTGGCCCCTCTCTTGCCTCTAATCAGATAATTTACTATATAGGATGTGGCAGAGCAGTGCTGCAGAATCTGGAGATACTCTTTCTTAGGAGCCCTGCAGTGCCCCACTGTCCAGAGAGTATTGGATGAGTATGTTCCAGAGGAATGAGAGCTAAAGATGCCAGTTAATCACTACATGTCATCATCAGTGTTCTCAGAAAACATCCTCTCCAAATCAGTATTCTTTGGACAGAATAAAAGTCCTGAGGAATGTGAAAGCAATATTGTGTGGTAATCCAGGTGGGCATTAATACATGATCAACTTAAAGAGGCAGGATGTGTAGATGCCTTCTCATTTTGCAGCACTTCATATTTTAACTTTAAATATCTGAATCCTCACCAGTAGCCTCAGAGGTATCTAAAAATGAGTTTGTCTGTCTCTATCATCTTTGAGTTCCTCTTCCTCCTTTCCCAACACTGGAAGTGTTCAATCAGAAGATGGTGGCCCTTCTTCCAGGGCACTAATAGAAAGAGTACCTAGACCAGCAGAACGTTTGAATGGGAAGGTTCAGGAGCCTATCTTGTTATAAGCAATTATGACTGTGGGAGATTGTGTAGTATTGTATTAGGAATAAAGAAGAATATAAATCTTAATTATGAGTTTTAAACTATTTAGAATACAATTTAAACCTAAAACAATTTCTGTATAAGTGGTGGTAAATTGAATTAGGTTTTTTAAAAAAAAAAATCTTTTGGCTACATTCCCTGCAGCTAATCTATATGGTTATGCCATGTGGTTGGGACAGGAAACACCTGTCTCCCTGCTTGCTAGCACTCACTTAACATGATCCCTGGCAAAACAGTTTTTTCAGGCCAGTCCAATTCACCAGAGGTCATTTCAGTATGGACTATTTCAACTTGTATTACAAACCATCAGTGTTTAACAATTTTCAAGCACTTTCTGGATATGAATCATTATATAGTCACCAGAGGTTTTTAAACTATTGTCCTGAGGTCCTCTGAAAGAGATCATTTGCAAATTTCAAATTCATTGGGATTTCAATACATAAAATACCTTATTTTTACATTTTTATTGTCAGAGAGAGAATATATCTCACCTTGCAAAATGGAATGTGTATTTCTAGTTCTTTGTTTTTAAAAAGCATAATAAATAAATCCATTGTAAGAGTTTCAAATGTCAGTGCAATATATTTGCCTTAGGGCTTTTAGTTTCTTTCTTTTTACAGTGCTTGAAAACAGAATCCTCATCCTCAGATTTAATGCCCCACTCAGGTTCTGGCTTTGCGTTTTGCAGTGCAAAGTTTGACAGTTACCACCAATACAGATGCTTCAGATATGCTAAAAATGTCAGCTTTGGGAATGAATATCTAGGTGGGTTTTTTTCTTTCTTTTTTTTTTTTTCCCAACATTGCCAGGGTTTCATAATTGGCAATCTGCCTCGAGTGACCAGGAAAGCAGTGAGTTTGGGCAATTGCTTTACCATTCCCTCTGGTGTGAGTATACTCCTTTTCTAAAAGATTGGAATAAAAAGACAAGACTCACCCCCCTCTCCCACTTGGAAGGGTTAGGAGGCAAATAAGGACTTAAAAATAGCAAACTGCAGAATATTTGTTAGAAAACACCAATTCACAATTACTGCATTAGTCAGTCATCCTGGACAACTAATTGGGTGCTTGAGAGAGCTGTTTTCACCCCCTGATTTAACCACTCTTTTCTACCTATCTCCCAACAAAATCATTTGATATCCCAAGTAAACATCATGTGGCTCTGGCTCTCATTTAGCCTGACACTGTGTACCTGATCCTTTAAATTACAGTCTGCTCTGTATCATGTTTTACAACCAGTTTAGTTTAAAAAAGTCAATTTGACAGACATCAATATAACACCATGTATCTTCAATGAAAACAAAAATAAAATTTACACAAAATTTAAAATTTGGTAGCCTACCTGTGAACGGTTTATAGTCCATCAGCTTGCCTTGTACACAGGTAGAGAAGGAGCTCATGAAGCCTAGATCGAGCAGTCAGGCAACAAGGTAAACTATAAGACCAATGTTTGATTAAGTAGAAAAAATTAGAAATGTTGGCAGATTGCCCTCTGCTTTTGCTGTACAGCCCAGCCCCATATCACAGCTCCCACCTCAGGGACCTAGAGAAGTTTGTGGATAGTCAGCTATTACAATAATGAGGTCAATCCATTGGTGGGGGGATGGAGTTGGAGGGAATCATGTGCAGTGTATCAAAAAAAGGAAAAAAAGTTGCCAGGCATGAGTTCTCTGGGGATCAAGGTGCCTATACACGGTAGAACTAGGCAAGCGGGGGCGCCTGGGTGGTTTAATTGGTTGTGTCTGACTCTTGGTTTCAGTTCAGGTCATGATCTTAGGGTTGTGAGATCAAGCCCCACTATCGGGCTCCGAGCTCAGCACAGGGTCGGCTGGGGAGTCTCTCCTTTTCCCTCTGCCCCTCTTCCTGCTTGTGCTCACACTCTTTCCCTCTCTCCAAAGAAATAAAATTAAAAAAACAAAACAAAACAAACAAAAAAAAAAACACAAGTCACCGTTTTTCAGGGATCTGTCTCTTCCAATGAAAATGTCTGTCTAAACCCAGGGAATTCGCTGCCAGTTCCCAATGATTGCATAGTATTAAAAAAAAAAAATGCATTACACTTTGGGAATCCTATTCTTACCAGGAAAACTATGGACCAAAGATAGCTCAGGAGAACATGAGCAAGGCTCTTTCCTTACAGCCAGAATTTGCCAATCCTTGCATGGAAATGTTTCAACATTGAAATGAATTCTTAAATTATCCCATGGTTTATTATTCCAATTTGAAGATTAAAAAAATAAAAAATTAAAATAATACCTTATTAAATAAAAATGAAAATGGAGCTAGAGATCTACCTTTGCCCTTGAGCCAATGGCCCACACCCAGATTAGCAAAACTCAAAGAGACACATTTCCTAAAATACCCACTTAAACTCTGGCCAAAGTTTGAGCCTAATTTTTTTTGTCAGCGTGACTTAGCACGTTGTAGCCAATCAGCAAGAATGTAACTAACCTCATTCTAATCGATGAGAATCATGCCCTATGAACTTCCTCCGTCGTGCTTCGTAAACCTTACTGTGGCCTTCCTGAAGCCAGCTTCTTTGTGCTTTTTGGTTTCAAAGTCTTCTCTTCCCAGGCACAGTTTGGTTCTTGACGAGTAAAATATCCCTGTCAAGTTAAGCACTTGGATTATTTTTTGACACCCTTTACATATAAAATCTTAATTTTAGGAAGGGCAGAAGAAAAGGAGGAAGGCAAGACATTGAATAGGACGACTTAGACGAGGTGAAAAATCTTTTTTGACTCTGGTTTGTATCCAGTCATACCATGAACAACTTGGGCCATTTCTTCTGGGCAGAGATTTCATGAGATTTTCCTGCTCTTGAACATTCTCCAATTGTAAGATGATTATGAAGACATAGAAATAGTTAGCTTATACTTATTACCTCCCCAAAGGATTTTAGGAAGGTGTTTTTGGGGAGGTGTTTGGGCTATTCTACTTTCTAATAAAAAAAAGAAACAGGAGATGTGATATCAAAAAAATTTCCCTCCCCCACCACCTGAATCCTAAACTCTTCTCTTTCCTTCTGCCACCTCCCACTTGGAGTTAACACAGAATCGAACTCCTTTGACTAAATCTCCGTGTTGATTTTCAGTTGATTAAGTGGATGTTTCTTGAGTTTTAGAATCCATTCAAAACAAACGGATTTCTTTTGTGAGAAAAAATAACATTTTCTTAGTGGTGATTTCTCCAAGAAATGCTGGCAAGTTCAAATCCTTGTTTCATATTATTGAAGCACCTGGGTAAAATGTTTCATGTTGTAATTTGAAACCCAGAATGAGGTCTACTGTGGCAGGCGGTTTGGGAGATTTTGTTGAAAAGTGGAATAGTTTAATCTACTTCTTGTGAACTTTACTAAGTTCTTAAAAATGGAGTAGACCTCAAAGACCATTGGTATGAAGGCAAAAATGGAACTTCAGTTTTTAAAAAAAAAAACTAAATCTTACACAGTTCTAAAACAACTAATTGTAAAACAGAATCCTGCAGAGCAGTAACCCCCACTTCTCTGCCATGTGCTAAAGTTCACAGGGGCCAAGGCCCAAAATTGGAAATAAAATTGGCTTGTGATGACTAAAGAAGAGAAATGGGAATAGCCTGAATCTTCAGGTGCCTCCAGATTAAGTCCTGTGTACTGTTTGCCCCTGAGTGTGTAGTAATATTCTTCCTTCCTTCCATGATTTAAAGTGGAAGGAAGGAAGCATGTAGCATAGAGGTAATTGGCATCTGAGATCTTCCTCATGTTTGAATAGGGGAGGTAAGCTGAAACCGTAGCTTTCATCTGAGAGCCAGATCTTTTATCCCAGGGGTTAAACAGCGATGCTCTCTAAGTTACCAAGAGTTAGCTTTCTCACAATACACCAAGACTCGTAAACATAGATACATGTTTCCTTACAGAGTATTCTAGAAGTAGTAAGACTCAGAATCACTGGTTCTTTTAATCTATCTATTCTATAAGCTATCACAGTATATTTTACAGAAAAATGTGGTGGTGCTTCCCCCTCACCATTAAATTACTTGAAGTCAGTTTCTTCTTCCTCTAAAGAATTCTAATTGTCAAAAAATGCAAATAAAAACCCATTTTCTGAACAGATAAAGATCAACCTGGGTTTTTGAGTGGGTATTCTTGCCTTGGCCTTACAGGCAGTATTATGAAGCCTTCTGAAACATTTAGATAAGTCTATTTTTGTAAGCTGCCACTCTAGAGGAGAAGATGGGAGAAGGGGAATTCACAGCATGTGAACTTGCCAGTGCTGGAAAGGTTTGTGCAGAATGAAGTCAAGAGTTTATATATCAGTTTCAATACAAGGAAGAATCTGAAGACACCTGGGAAATTTGCAGCCTTCTTTTGAAGATGACTTCTACTCAGACAACCTCAGGATTGAAATGTGGATTTCTTATTTCTTGTCTGACAAAGACAACATCAATAAGGTATACCTTGCCAAAGATGATGTCAGCCTTGACAGAAAAGATTTGACATGATTTCAAAGAAATGTCTTAGAGAATTCTGAATTTCCTTGACATAAGCTGTTCTTATCTGGAGAAGTGGCTATGAAAATTCACTCCATTTCTGTTTGCCAATGCTCACTTTTATGAATTAGGATTTTCTGTACCCTGCTGTTCAGTAGAAAAGGGTCAAAACTAATTGTTTGTTAATAATAGCATGTGTATTACCATGTGAAAGACCACTCACTAATTCAAATTATTATTCATATCCACAACAGCAGCCTTTATATTGAAAATTACTTCAAGCAGAATTAAACTAATTTGCACAAGTTGAACTTAGCTCTTTTTTAAGGGGAATGGCATTAAGTTTTCCAACAAAATTCTTAAAGATGTTTAATTTTTGAAATATAATTTTTTTAAGTTTCACTGTATGAAGGAAATAAACTTTGAATGCAATACAGTGAGTTTTAGGTAAACTTTTTGAATGCAAGTGTTGATATAGTAGAATAAACCAAAGTGGAAGAAGTTTGTAGTCTTAAAAAGGAAGGCCTGTGGTAACAGTATGGTGCTGGCACAAAAATAGACACACAGATCAATGGAACAGGGTAGAGTACCCATACATAAACCCATGCTTATATGGTCAATTAATCTACAACAAAGAAAGCACGAATATACAATGGGAAAAATATAATCTCTTCAATAAATGGTATTGGGAAAACTGGATCATTTTCTTACACCATATGCAGAAGTAAACTCAAAATGGATTAAAGACCTAAATGTGAGAACTGAAACCAAAAAGTTTGTGTAAGAACGTATAGGCAGGAATCTATTAGACATCTGCTTATTTATGGATATGTCTTTTCAGGCAAGGAAAACAAAAGCAAAAATAAGCTATTGGGACTACACCAAAATAAAAAGCTTTTGTATAGCAAAAGAAACCATTAACAAAAAGAAAAGGCAACCTCGTGAATGGGAGAAGATATTAGCAGGTAATATATCTGATGAGGAATTAATACCTAAAATATATTAAAAACTTACATAACTCAACACTAAAGAACCCCAAATAATCCAATGAAAAATGGGCAGAGCACATGAATAGACAGGTTTCCAAAGAAGGCATAGAGATGGCCAACAGACACATGAAAAGATGCTCAATATCACTAATCATCAGGGAAATGAAAAAAAAAAAACCAATGAGATATTACCTCATGCCTCTCAGAACGACTAGTATCAAAAAGATAAATAACAACTGTTGGCGAGGATGTGGGCAAAGGAACCCTCATGCATTGTTGAAAGGAAGTTTAATTGGTGAAATCGTGGTGGAAAACAATATGGAGTTTCCTCAAAAAATTAAATATAGAACTACCATAGGATCCAGTAATTTCACTACTGGGTATTTACCCAAAGAAAATGAAAACACTGATTTGAAAAGATCTATGCACCCTTGTGTTTATTGCAACATTATTTACAATAGCCAAGATACAGAAGCACCTGAAGTGTTCACTGATAGATGCATGGATAAGGAAGATTTTATACACACACATTTATACAACTGGGATATTAGTCATAAAAGGGAATGAGATCTTGCCATTTGCAGCAACATGGGTGGACCTAGAGGATATTAAGTGAAATAAGTCAGAGAGACAAATAGCTTATGATTTCACTTATGTGAAATCTAAAAAATAATTTTAAAAAAACCTCATAAACTAATGATTGCCAGAGGGGAGGGGGGTGGGGTGAATCAGATGAAGGGGATTAAGAGGTACAAATTTCCAGGGGCACCTGGGTGGCTCAGTTGGTTAAGCATCTGACTCTTGGTTTCAGCTCAGGTCATGATCTCAGGGTCTTGAGATCAAGCCCCATGTCAGACTCTGGGCTGCATATGGAGAATGCTTAAGATTTTCCCTCTTCCTCTGCACTTCCCCCATCTCTCTCCCTCTCTCTCTCTCTCAAAAACAAAAACAAAAAAAACAGATTTCCAGTTACAACTCATAGAGATGAAAAGTATAATATAAGAAATATAGTCAATAATGTAATAACATTGTAAAAAAAATCCATAGTTCTAAAACAATGAGTTACTTTTATGTGGTTAACTTTTTTGGTAAGATTTTTCAATGATTGGCAATATATAAATCCTGCCTTCATTTAAAAAAAATTTTTCTCTGTAATATTTTTGATGACTAATAACAAGTCTTCTGATTTTCATAGTATAAAAATAACATTATTTTATGAACTCTTAAAATTGGAGCCCCATAGATTTCTACTGAATATACTTTTTATTTTTAGACCCTGTTTATTAAAAGGGCTATATTTTTAAATATCCATATGGTCTTAGAAGTATTATTTTTGTAGTTAGTCTCCACTTTGCCATCATATTTACTAAAAGTATTCAGAAGACTCCATGTTTAAATGTTTCAATATCCAAGTGCTAGTCCTTTTTTATTTTCCTTTTCTTAAATATTTATTTCTATATAATGATAAAGTGTGTTTAGTATTTCTGAGCTATACTCATATCTGAGAAAAATTTACTAGAGTTTTCAAACAAAAAAAAAATCATTCTAACTGCAAATGAAATTCTTGTAAACTTTCGCTTTAAAACTACAGTGATCATGTGATGTGGTCTAGATCATCATCTTCAGTTCCAGTCTGATCTTTGCTCAATTTTAAATAATTTTTACCCACTAAAATTTACATCATGGAATGATATAAATCATATTTTTATTGTGTTGATTTATATAAACTGTATTTGCTCACTATTTTTTTCATGGCATGAGGAAAAGCATAAGGAAAGGAATGGTTGGGTATTTTTTTGATAGAATGGAGACTGGATATGTGTTTGGTTTTATTAGTGTATTCTTTATGACTTTTGTGTAATTTTGATACCTTACCAATTTTACTCATTTTCAAACACTGAATCCTTTTATCTGTCCACAACGTATATTTTCCTTGTTTTCCTAAGTCTAAACTACTTGTCTATTTACACATCATTATAATACTGTAGATGTGCTGTCTACTGAATTGATTTGAATTCTATAGTGTCTATCACCTAAAATATAAATCTTCACAGTGCTACCAATATTTTAGTTAAAATCATTTAAAAAATCTTATCAGTGAATGAGTTTTACATCTTCCTTACATGTGTGTATATGTACATATGTGTGTATACACATGCATATATAAAAGGTGTTATGAATGGTTGTTGGATGTTCTCTAATTTTTTTTTAAATTTTGTAACTTTTGAACCACTTTCACCCATTTTGTTAAACCCTCACCTCTGTCAACTACAAACCCATTCTCTGTATCTGTGAATTCAGTTTTTAAATTTCACATATAAATGATATGATACAGTTATTTGTCTTACTCTAACTTATTTGCTTAGCATTATGTCCTCAAGGTCAATGCATGTTTCAAAAATGCCAAGATTTTCTTTTTCTTCATGGTTGAATAATATGACACTCTGTATGCACGTGTGTGTCCATCTGTGTATCACATTTTCTTTATTCATCTATTGATGGACACTTATCTTGTTTCCACGTTCTAACTGTTGTAAATAATATTGCATTGAACATGATGGTGCAATTATCTTTTCAAGAGTGATTTTGCTTTCTTCAGGTAAATATCCAGAAGTAGGACTGGTGAATCATATGGTAGTTGTATTTTTAGTTTTCTGAGGAGTCTCCATACTGTTTTATATAGTGGCTGCACCAATTTACATTGTCATCAACAGTACAAAAGGATTCCCTCTTCTCTACATCCTTGCCAACATGTGTTAGGTCTTATCATTTTGAAAGTATCTATTCTAGAAAGATATTCACAATATCTTATTGTGGTTTTGATTTGCACTACCCTATGACTAGTAATATTGAGCACCTTTCCTTGTACTTGTTGGCCTTTGGATATCTTCTTTGAAAAAAAACTCTATTCAGGTCCTCTGCCCATTTTTTTAAACTAGATATTTTTTTGCTGTTGAGTTGTATGAGTTCTTGATATATTTGAATCTTAACCCTATATTAGATAAGTTGTTTGAAAATACTCTCATTCTATAGAATAACTTTTTAATTTTTTAATAGTTCCCTTTGCTATACAGAAGCATTTTAGTTTGATGAGGTCCCACTTGTTTATTTTTGCTTTTTGTTGCCCTTGCTCTTGGTGTCAAATCCAAAAAATCATCACCAAGACTGATGTCAAGGAGCTTACTTCCTATGTTTTCATCTAGGAATTTTGTTGTTTTAGGTATTACATTCACATCATTAATTCATTTTGAGTTGATTTTAATGTAAGGTGTAAGATAATGTCCCAAGTTCATTCTTTTGTATGTAGCTATCCAGTTTCCTAAACACTATTTATTAGACTGTCCTTTCCCCATTGTATATTCTTGCTCTTTTGTTGTGAAGTAATTGACCATATATGTGTGAGTTTACTTCTGGCATCTGTATTCTGTTCCATGGTCGATGTGTCTGTTTTTTATGTCAATACCATACTATTTTGATACCTATAGCTTTATAGTATAGTTTGAAATCAGGGAATGTGATGCCTCCAGCTTTCTTCTTCAAAATTGCTTTGGCTATTCATGGTCTTTTGTGGTTCAATATAAATTATAGGACAGTTATTTCTATTTCTGTGGAAAATGTCTTTGGAATTTCAATAGAGATTGCATCGAATCTGTATATTGCTTCAGGTAGAATGGACATTTTAATGTTCTATCCATGAGCATGGAATGTCTTTCCATTTACTTGTATGTTCTTGGATTTCTTTCATCAATTCTTTATACTTTTCAGGGTATGGGTCTTTCATTTCCTTAGTTACATTTATTCCTAGGTATTTTTATTCTTTGGTTGCAGTTGTATACAAGATTATTTCCTTAATTCCCTTTATTATATAGTTTATTAATAATGTAAAGAAATGCAACTGATTTTTGTATTGCATATTGCAATAACTTATTTTGCAATATGTATTCATTTGCAATAATAATTGCATATTGCAAAATGCATATTGATTTTGTATACTGTAACTTTACTATATTTGTTTATCAGTCCTAATAGGGTCTTGTGTGTGTGTGTGTGTGTGTGTGTGTGTGTGTGTGTGGAATCTTGAGGATTTTCTGTATATAATATGTTGCAAATAGAGACGTTTTTACTTCTTCCCTTCTGATTTAGATACCTTTTATTTCCTTTTTTTTGCCTAATTTCCCTACCTAGGATTTCCATTGGTATGTTTTTTTAAGATCTTATTTATTTATTTGTCAGAGAGAACAAGCACAAGCAGGGGGAGCATCAGGCAGAGGGAGGAGCAGGCTCCCTGCTGAGTAAGGAGCCCTATGTGGGACTCAATCCCAGGACCCTGAGATCATGACCTGAGCCGAAGGCAGACACTTAACCAATTGAGCCACTCAGGCATCCCTCCATTAGTATGTTGAATAAAACTGGTGAGAATGGGCATCCTTGTCGTGGTCATGATCTTAGAGGTAAAGTTTTCTGGTTTTCACTTTTGAGTATGATGTTAGCTGTGGGCTTGTCTTGTATGTCTTTTATTATGTTGAGGTACATTCCCTGGGTAGTCACTCTATTGAGTTTTTATCACAAATGGATGTTGAATTTTGTCAAATGTTTTTTCTGCATCTATTGAGATGATCATACGATTTTTACCTTTCATTTTGTTAATGTTGTATACCACATTGATTGTGGATGTTGAACCATCCTTGCATCCTTGGAATGAATCCTTCTTGATGATAGTATATGATTCCTTTAGTGTGCTGTTGAATTCAGTTTGTTAATATTTTATGAAGGATGTTTTCACTTATATCCATCACAGATATTAGCCTATAGTTATTTTTCTTGTGTTATCTTGGTTTTGTAGTATCAGGGTGATGCTGTCCTCATAAAACAATTGTGGAAGTACTCCCTCTTCTAATTTGTTTGTTGGTTTTTTGAAAAGTTCAGGAACAATTGGCATTAATTCAAATATCTGTTAGAATCACCCATGAAGCCATCAGGTTCTGCACTTTTCTTTAGGAGATTTTTGATTATTGATTCAATCTCCATATTTTTATCGATCTGTTCAGGCTTTCTATTTTCTTACAAATGCAACTTTTGTGCATTGTAGAATTTCGAAATTTCTTGTAGGTTACCCAATTTGTTGATATATGATTTTTCATAATTGTTCTTTATATTTTTATTTGAGGTATTGATTGTAATATCTCCTCTTTCATTTCTGATTTTATTTATTGAGTCCTCTCTCTTTTTCTTAGTTAATATAGCTAAGAGGGTGTCAATTAACTTTTTCAAAAAACCAACTCTTCATTTGATATTTATGTCCAGTTTTTTGTTTCATATTTGATTTATTTCTATCTACTAACTTTGGACCTAGTTTGTTCTCTTTATTTTAGTTCCTTGAATTGTAATGTTAAGTTGCTTATTAGAGATTTTTCTCCTTTTTAATAAATGCATGTATTGCTGTAAATTTCCATCTTATTTTTGCATCTGCTGTAACCCATAGGTTTTGATGTATTTTGTTTTCACTTTTGTCTCAAGAAATTTTGAAATTTCTTGAACAACAAATTGTTGTTCAAGAATGTGTTGTTGAGTTTCTATGTATCTATGAATTTTCCTTTATTCTTACTATCATTGATTTCTAGTTTCACTCCATTTTGGTTGGAAAAAATACTTGAAATTATAGGTGAACCTCGAACAATGAGTAGTTGAATTTTGCAGATCGCCTTATACACAGATTTTTTTCCAAAAAATATAGTACAGTACTGTAAATGTATTTTCTCTTTCTTATGACTTTCTTAGTAACATTTTCTTTTCTCTAGCTTACTTTAAGAATTTAGCATATAATATACAAAATATGTGTTAATCAACTGTTTCTGTTATCAGTAGGGCTTCCAGTCAACAATAGGCTATTAGTAGTTAAGTTTTTGAAGAGTCAAAAGTTACACATGGATTTTCAACTGAATGGGATGTTGGCACCCCTAACCTCCATGTTGTTCAAAAGTCAACTTTATTTTGATCTCCTTAAATTTGTTAAAACTTGTTTTGAGACTTAGCCAGTGGTCTATCATGAAGAATATTTAATGTGCATAAGGAGAAAACTATGGACTGAACGGTAGCTAGAAAATTCACTTAGATACATCAGTTAGATTTATTTGGGCTATACGGTTGTTCAAGTCAGTCATTTTTTAACTGAGTTACGTCTAGATATTTTACCCATTGTTAGTGGGGTATTGAAATCTACTAGTATTGTGTTGTCATTTTCTGCCTTCAGATCTGTCAATATTCATTTTATATATGTAGCTTCTCTGATGTTGCTTGCATATATATTTATAATAGCTTTAGCTTCTTCCTGTTGAACAGGCCCTGTAATTATGATTATATAATTATAATTTTATAATAACTTTGTTTCTCGAAACAAGACTTTAGAGTCTACTTTATCTGATATCATTATAGCTGCTCCTGCTTTCTTTGGGTTACCATTTCCATTAATTATTTTTATTTTTCATCTCCTTATCTTCAGCCTATGTGGGCCTTTACTTCTAAAATGAATCTCTTCTAGACAGCATATCACTGAATCTTGTTTGTGTTTTTCTTTTTTGAATCCATTCAGCCACTGTATGTCTATTGATTGGTGAGTTTAATCCATTTACATTTAAGATGATTATTGGTAAGGGACAAGTTTGTATTACCATTTTAATTATTTCTGTCTTGCACGGGTTTTTATGGGGGAGCTTCGCATTCATCTTCTCAACTCACTTCCTTTATTATTTGGTTATTTTTTGTAGTGACTAGTTTTTCTTTTTTTGTATATGTTTTATGTGGGGTTTTTTTGAGGGGGCGTTACCCTAAGGTTTAAAAAAAAATCTTGTAGTTACCACATGTTTTAAGTTGCAAATATGTAACTTCAGTCACATACAAAACACTACACTTTTACTTCATCCCATACATACTTTGTGTTCTAGTAGTCAGAAGGTGATTCTTTTCATGTTGTATATCCATTAACAAGTTTTTACCTATTAACTTTTATATTAGGGTTATATTAGTATTAAAAACCTTTATGGTACTTTGTTAATCTGTGTATGTCTATATACTTAGCTTTATCTCTGAGATTTATGCTTTCATATGCCTTCACACTATTGTTTAGTATTTTTTCATTGCAATTTGGAGAATTTTGTTAAGCATTTCTTATAAATCAGGTCTAGTACTCATGGATTACTTTGGTTTTTGTTTGTCTAGGAAAGACATTATTTCTCCTCGATTTTTTAAAGGATAATTTTGCTGTGTATAGTATTCTTGGTTGGCAGGTGTTTTTTTGTTATTTTTGTTGTTTTTTCTTTGTGTGTGTGTGTGTGTGTGTTTTATTGGAATGCATTAAATACAACATCCCACTCTTTCCTGAATTGCAAAGTTTCTCCTGAAAAAGATGTGTATATTCTTTTTTATTGTTATGTTAATCACCATACATTACATCGTTAGTTTGTGATGTAGTGTTCCATGATTCATTGTTTGTGCATAACACCCAGCGCTCCACGCAAAAGGTGCCTTCTTTAATACCCATCACCAGGCTAACACATCCCCCCACCCCCTCCACTCTAGAACCCTCAGTTTGTTTTTCAGAGTCCACCATCTCTCATGGTTCGTCTCCCCCTCTGATTTACCCCCCTTCATTCTTCCCCTCCTGCTATCTTCTTCTCTTTTCTTTTTTCTTAACATATATTGCATTATTTGTTTCAAAGGTACAGATCTGTGATTCAACAGTCTTGCACAATTCACAGCGCTCACCATAGCACATACCCTCACCAATGTCTATCAGCCAGCCACCCCGTCCCTCCCACCCCACCCCCACTCCGGCAACCCTCAGTTTGTTTCCTGAGATTAAGAATTCCTCATGTCAGTGAGGTCATATGATACATGTCTTTCTCTGATTGACTTATTTCACTCAGCATAACACCCTCCAGTTCCATCCAAGTCGTTGCAAATGGCAAGATCTCATTCTTTTCCGTGGCTGCATAATATTCCATTGTAATATTCCACCTCTTATTTATCCATTCATCTATCGATGGATATCTTGCCTCTTTCCACAGTTCGGCTACTGTGCACATTGCTGCTATTAACATCGGGATGCACATACCCCTTCGGATGCCTACATTTGAATCTTTGGGGTAAATACTCAGTAGTGCAATTGCTGGATCGTATGGTAGCTCTATTTTCAACTTTGTGAGGAACCTCAATACTGTTTTCCACAGTGGCTATACCAGCTTGCATTCCCACCAACAGTGTAGGAGGGTTCCCCTTTCTCCGCATCCCCGCCAACATCTGTGGTTTCCTGACTTGTTAAATTTAGCCATTCTGACTGGTGTGAGGTGGTATCTCACTGAGGTTTTGATTTGGATTTCCCTGATGCGGAGCGATGTTCAGCACTTTTTCATGTGTCTGTTGGCCATTTGGATGTCTTCTTTGGAAAAATGTCTGTTCATGTCTTCCGCCCATTTCTTGATTGGATTATCTGTTCTTTGGGTGTGGAGTTTGAAAAGCTCTTTATAGATTTTGGATACTAGCCCTTTATCTGATATGCCATTTGCAAATATCTTCTCCCATTCTGTCGGTTGTCTTTCAGTTTTGTTGACTGTTTCTTTTGCTGTGCAAAAGCTTTTTATCTTGATGAAATACCAATAATTCATATTTGCCCTTGCTTCCCTTGCCTTTGTCAATGTTTCTAAGAAGAAGTTGCTGTGGTTGAGGTTGAAAAGGGTGCTGTCTGTGTTCTCTTTAGGATTCTGATGGACACCTGTCTCACATTTAGGTCTTTCAAACATTTGGAGTCTATTTTGTTGTGTGGTGTAAGGGAATGGTCCAGTTTCATTCTGCATGTGGCTGTCCAAATTTCCCAACACCATTTGTTGAAGACACTGTCTTTTTCCATTGGACATTCTTTCCTGCTTTGTCGAAGATGAGTTGACCACACTGTTGAGGGTCCATTTCTGGGCTCTCTATTGTGTTCCATTGATCTATGTGTCTGGTTTTGTGCCAGTACCATACTGTCTTGATGATGACAGCTTTGTAATAGAGCTGGAAGTCCGGAGTTGTGATGCCACCAGCTTTGCTTTTCTTTTTCAACATTTCTCTGGCTATTCGGGGTCTTTTCTGGTTCCATACAAATTTTAGGATTATTTGTTCCATTTCTTTGAAAAAAGTGGATGGTATTTTGTTGGGGATTGCATTGAATGTGTAGATTGCTCTAGGTAGCATTGACATCTTCACAATATTTGTTCTTCCAATCCATGAGCATGGAACGTTTTTCCATTTCTTTATGTCTTCATCAATTTCATTCAGGAGTATTTTATAGTTTTCTGAGTACAGATCCTTTGCCTCTTTGGTTAGATTTATTTCTAGGTATCTTATGGTTTTGGATGCAATTGTGAATGGGATCGACTCCTTAATTTCTCTCTCTTCTATCTTGTTGTTGGTGTATGGGAATGCCACTGATTTCTGTGCATTGATTTTATGTCCTGCCACTTTACTGAATTCCTGTATGAGTTCTAGCAGTTTTGGGGTGGAGTCTTCTGGGTTTTCCACATAAAGTATCATATCATCTGCAAAGAGTGAGAGTTTGACTTCTTCTTTGCCGATTTGGATGCCTTTGATTTGTTTTTGCTGTGTGATTGCTGTGGCTAGGACTTCTAATACTATGTTGAATAGCAGTGGTGAGAGTGGACATCCCTGCCTCATTCCTGACCTCAGGGGGACATCTCTCAGTTTTCCCCATTGAGAATGATATTCGCTGTAGGTTTTTCATAGATGGCTTTTATGATATTAAGATATGTAACCTCTATCCCTATACTCTGAAGAGTTTTGATCAAGAAAGGATGCTGTATTTTGTCAAATGCTTTTTCTGCATCTATTGAGAGGATCATGATTCTTGTTCTTTCTTTTGTTAACTTATTGTATCACGTTGATTGATTTGCGGATGTTGAACCGACCTTGCAGCCCAGGGATAAATCCCACTTGGTCGTGGTGAAAAATGCTTTTGATGTACTGTTGGATCCTACTGGCTAGTATTTTGGTGAGAATTTTTGCATCCATGTTCATCAAGGACATTGGTCTGTAATTCTCCTTTTTGATGGAGTCTTTGTCTGGTTTGGGAATCAAGGTAATGCTGGCCTCATAAAACGAGTTTGGGAGCTTTCCTTCTATTTCTATTTTTTGGAACAGATTCAGGAGAATAGGTATTAATTCTTCTTTAAATGTTTGGTAAGATTCCCCTTGGAAGCCATCTGGCCCTGGGCTTTTGTTTGTTGGGAGATTTTTGATGACTACTTCAATTTCCTTAGTGGTTATAGGTCTGTTCAGGTTTTCTACTTCCTAGTTCAGTTTTGGTAGTTGACACATCTCTAGGAATGCATCCATTTCTTCCAGGTTATCTAATTTGCTGGCGTAGAGTTGTTCATAATATGTTCTTAAAATTGTTTGTATTTCTTTGGTGTTGGTTGTGATCTCTCCTCTTTCATTCATGATGTTATTTATTTGGGTCATTTCTCTTTTCTTTTTGATAAGTCCGGCCAGTGGTTTATCAATATTGTTAATTCTTTCAAAGAACCATCTCCTAGTTTCGTTGATCTGTTCTACTGTTCTTTTGGTTTCTATTTCATTGATTTCTGCTCTGCTCGCTATTATTTCTCTTCTCCTGCTGGGTTTAGGCTTTATTTGCTGTTTTTTTCTCTAGCTCCTTTAGGTGTAGGGTTAGGTTGTGTATTTGAGACCTTTCTTGTTTCTTGAGAAAGGCTTGTATTTCTATATATTTCCTCTTAGGATGGCCTTTGCTGCATCCCAAAGATTTTGAACAGTTGTGTTTTCATTTTCATTTGTTTCCATGAATTTTTTTAATTCTTCTTTAATTTCCTGGTTGACCCATTCATTCTTTAGTACGATGCTCTTTAGCCTCCATGTATTTGAGTTCTTTCCGACTTTCCTCTTGGGATTGAGTTCTAGTTTCAAACTAGAAACTAGAAATGTGATCTGAAAATATGCAGGGAATAATCCCAGTCTTTTTGTACCAGTTGAGACCTGATTTGTGACCTAGGATGTGATCTATTCTGGAGAATGTTCCATGGGCACTAGGGAAGAATGTGTATCCTTTTGCTATGGGATGGAATGTTCTGAATATGTCTGTGAAATCCGTTTGGTCCAGTGTGTCATTTAAAGTCTTTATTTCCTTGTTGATCTTTTGCTTAGATGATCTGTCCATTTCAGTGAGGGGCTTGTTAAAGTCCCCCATTATTATTGTATTGTTGATGTGTTTCTTTGCTTTTGTTATTAATTGGCTTATATAATTGGCTGCTCCCATGCTAAGGGCATAGATATTTACAATTGTTAGATCTTCTTGTTGGATAGACCCTTTAAGTAGGATATAGTGTCCTTCCTCATCTCTTTTACAGTCTTTGGTTTAAAATCTAATTTGTCTGATAGAAGGAGTGCCACCCCAGCTTTCTTTTGGTGTCCATTAGCATGGTAAATGGTTTTCTACCCCCTCACTTTCAATGTGGGGGTGTCTTTGGGTCTAAAATGAGTCTCTTGCAGACAGCATATCGATGGGTCTTGTTTTTTAATCCAATCTGATAGCCTGTGTCTTTTGATTGGGGCATTTAGCCCATTTACATTCGGGGTAACTATTGAAAGATATGAATTTAGTGCCATTGTATTGCCTGTAAGGTGACTGTTACTGTATATTGTCTGTGTTCCTTTCTGGTCTATGTTGCTTTTAGGCTCTCTCTTTGCTTAGAGGACCCCTTTCAATATTTCTTGGAGGGCTGTTTTCGTGTTTGCAAATTCCTTTAGTTTTGTTTGTCCTGGAAGCTTTTGATCTCTCCTTCTATTTTTAGTGACACCCTAGCTGGATATAGTATTCTTGGCTGCATATTTTTCTCGTTTAGTGCTCTGAATATATCATGCCAGTCCTTTCTGGCCTGCCAGGTCTCTGTGGATAGGTCTTTTGCCAGTCTAATGTTTTGTTGTTTCTCTTTGTTGTATTGTCTTCTGGCTTCCTCATTTTTCTTAAAACAATTATTTTAATTTTTGTTTTTCAGGCAATTTGTAGATCTTCTTTTACTTAAGATCAATTTCTAGAAAAGTATTATGGCTTTTTGATGTCATGGTTCCTTGATTGTGTGTGGGGGGGGCACATGTATTTTATAGCCTTTCATTGATGTCTGTTCATCTGAGGAAGCAGTCACCTCTTCCAGACTGTCTTTACTAGGGAAAGAACTTCATCTATTGGTGGGGGTGATGGTGCCATATGGGTGGGGTGCAGCAGCTCTTACTGTGGTGGGGGTGCAGTGGTAATTCTGTGTTCAGGGAGGGCACAATGTTACATCCTTTATGGAGCTCCATAAAAGCTGAGGTCAGCCTTGACAAAGACAGTAAGGGTTGGTATCTTTGGTAGAAAAGTCTGTTGGATCTTATTTTTCTCCCTGTAGGGGAGATGATGGTTGAAGGGGTCTTTGTTGGCACTGGGGTCTGGTGCATGGGCAAAAACATGGCAGCAGCAGTGCTGTGATCTGGGGAGTATGTGTACTTATGGCAGCAGTGACAATGGTGTCAGGAGTGTGGGAATATACTGAGTGGCCACAGAGCTAGAATCCAGGCCTCAGGGATTTTTCAGAACAACTATGGTACCTGGCCTAGGGTACAGGCTCACTCACCAAAAATGCATCAGTGTCTGAGATATAGGTATGTACTGAATGGTCATAGATTTGGGGTCTGAGGGCGCCTGGTTGGCTCAGTTGTTAAGCATCTGCCTTTGGCTCAGGTTATGTTCCCAGGGTCCTGGGATCGAGCCCCACATTGGGCTCCCTGCTCGGCAGGAAGTCTGCATCTCTCTCTCCCACTCCCCCCTGCTTGTGTTCCTGCTCTCGCTATCTCTCTCTGTCAAATAAATAAATAAAGTCTTAAAAAAAAAAAAGAATTGGGGTCTGAGGCATGTGTGTGATTGCAAGAGGGGAATATTGGGGTGGTGTAAGATGTAGCCATGGATCTGGCCCCAGGAGGTGGGAGGCAAGAAACAGAGATGGTTCTAGTCCCAGAGTATAGGATGGGTGTGTCAATAGTAAGGCCTTTTCCCCAGCCCCAGAATAGGAATTGTACATACAAGGCCCAAATACACTTCATTTAGATTCACCTATTCACATTTTGTCCTGCTTGTTCTGTCATTCATGTTCTTGCATGTGCTATCTCTCTCTGCACCAATATCATAACCTTTAACTCTAATACTTCGGTGGGTATTTCCTAAGAATAGGAATATTCTAATTCAGCACACTGAACACTGATACAGTACTTTAACTTAACCATTCATGGTTCTTGAGTTTGGTCAAGAAAGTACTCAGAGCCAAACTCTTAAGTAAGCAAGGGTTTAATAGCCGTTCAAGTGAAAGGACACTCTCAAGATGGAAGAGTGGGCAGGCCCAGAGATGGCATCTGCACCGGGGCTCAGGGTTGTCTTTGCTTTTTATGTTTGGATAGACTATGTGTCATAGCTGTGCAGATCCTGACTAGGGTTGCAGCCAATCATCTAAGGGACTCCTCCAACAATTGAAAGGGCAAGATTTGGGCCCTTTTTGGTCCTTGTCAGCCTTCCTCTGCTCAAGGCAGGAGGGGGTTATGACCACAGTGTAGATTTATTATAGTGAAGCCATAGGTTACTGTAGAGTAGTGGTCATAGGGGAGTATGTATCCCCTGGGGTCTGTCCCAACTCTTTGGAACTTGGTTTCTGCCCTTTCATCAGTCAGAAAACACCTGTTTCCTGCTCATATATAATTAACTGCCTCATATTCTCAGGTATAGCAGTAGGACTCCAGGCAGCTTCATCAGCCATCCTCAGCTTCTGTGCTGCACTGTGTTTCTGCATCTCCTGTATTCTAGACCTCTCCCAGAGCTATTTTTGTTGTGAGATAGTTGCTTATTCCTTCTTGTTGTTGTTTCTGTTGGGTGGGGTTGGGGGAGGGCAAGTACTGGAATCTCCTAGTCTGCTATCTTGAGGATTTCACCTATTAGCTTTTCCTTCTTTATTATTTGTACTCTCCCTCTCCAATAATAAGAAAACTTGTTCCCACAATCCACTGTTTATATATTTTTTTAATTTATAAATTCCTTTTTGTCTTTAGCCCTACAATTCCAGTCAAACATTTTTCTAGGTAAGTTAAGTCTATTTTTTTCCCCACCTCCCCTTCAGTGTGGTCATGTCATATATTGGTAATGTAATTTATTTCATTTGTCACATTCTGCATTCCATTATGGGCATCCCCCAGCATCTTGGCTGAGAATCCTTTCTCTTTTTCAAACATTTCATGCATTAAATTTAACTCTTTTTGGTGTACAGTTTTATGAGTTTTAACAAATGCAGATTCATTTATCCACCATTGTAATATAATAGAACAATACCCTTGTATGTCCTGTTTGTAGTTAACTTCCCACTCCACTTGAGTAACCACTAGCAACTACTGATCTGTTTCCCATCTTGATTGTATTGCCTTTTCCAGAAGTTCATATAAATGGAATCATTTAATAGGTAGGCTTTTCTGTCTGGCTTTTTCTACTTAGCTAAATGCATTTAAGAAGCATCCATATAACATAAAACACTACTTCCATTTCTTTTTATTTCTAGACCATATTACATTATTTGTTTCTCCAATCCCATTGGAAGACAACTTAGATTGCTTCTAGTTTTAGCTATTATGAATAAAACTGCTTTAAGAAGGTTTTGTGTGCTACTATAAGTTTTCATATAACCTGGGTGAATACCTAGAAGTGTAATTGCTAGATCATATAAGTCTATAAATTTATTTAAAAAACTGCCAAACTGTCCTCCAAAGTGTCTGAACCATTTTGAATTCTCTAGGCAATAAATATCCCACATCCAAGCCCACATTAGCGTGACAACTTTATATGTGTATATATATATTCATATATATATATATATATATATAAATTTTAGTTACTTAATACAGGTGTAGTGGCATCTCATTGTTTTGATTTACATTTCCCTAGTTACAAATGATATTGAGCATCATTTCATGTACTATCCAACTGTTTATCTTTGGTAAAGTTATGTTCATATCTTTTGTCCATATATTATTGGGTTGTTTGTTTTATTAGGATTGAATTCTGAGGTGTTTTCTTATATGTTCTGGATCAAACCCTTTACTGAATAAGTGATTTTCAAATACTTTTCACAGTCTGATTTGTCTTTTTATTCCTTTAGTGTCCTTTGCAGAGCATTTTTTTTATAATGTCCAATTATTGGCAATTTCTTTCATAGATTTTGCTTTTGGTGCTGTCTCTAAAAATTGTCAAAGCCAAGGTAATATAGATTTTGTCCTACATTTTCTTAGACATTTTAAACTTGTAGATCTTAGATTTTGGTCTATGATAGTTCCTTGTATAGGATGTGAGCTAGGTGTTGGGGATTAGTATGTTTTCTGGCATATTGATGTCCAATTTTTCCAGGCTTATTTGTTGAAAACACTAAACTTTGCTAAATTACCTTTGAATTTTTGTTGAAAACTGTTGACAATATTTGCATGAAACTATTCTTGGGATTTTCTATTGGGTGCATTGATTTATGTGTCTTTCTTCCAGTACTACATTATCCTGATAACTGAAGTGTTAGAGTAAATCTTGAAATACGAAAATGTGAGTTTTTCAACTTTATTCTTCTTTCATAGAATTGTTTGTATAATCTAGTTCCTTTGCCTTTGCATATAGATTTTAGAATTAGCTAGTCAGTATCTAGTAAGTGCTTGTTGAATTCTTCATTGGAGTTGTATCAAATCTATTAATGAAATTGGAAAGAACATTTTAACAATATTCAGATTTCCAATTCATGGATGTGACTTTTTTTCAAGTTATTTGGATTTCTTTGTTTTCTTTAATCCGTGAGTTAAAGTTTTCTACACATATATCATGGGCAAATTTGATAGATTTATACCTATGTATTTCATTTTTTGGTTGTTACTGTAAATGGTATTTTTAACTACATTCCATTAATTAATTTCCATATATCAGAATATAACTGATTTTTGTAAATTGATTTTATATTTTGGAACCTTACTTAAACTCATTATTTCCAGAAAAAAATTATAAATTCATTGGAATTTGCTACATAGAAAATTATGTCATTTAGTAAAGACAGTTTTACTTTTCCTTTCCAATTTGTGTACCTTTTATTTTTCTTGCTGTATTTGTTAGGACTTACAGTGTAATAATGAATAATACTGGTGAAAGAGGACATTCTTATTTGTTTTAGATATTAGAATGAAACCATTCAGTCTTTCATGATTACATAAAATGCTAGCTACAGACTCATAAATACTCTGCATTAAACATTAGGTTAAAGATTTTATTTTCTATACCAGTTTGCTGAGAGTTTGTTATCATGAATGGATATTGCTTTTTGTGAAATGCTTTTTCTACATCTGTTGATATGGTTAAATGGTTTATTCTATTTAGTCTGTTAATGTGGTCAAATCCATTGATTAAGTTTTCAGTATTGAACCAGCCTTGCATTCTCAGGATAAACTCCACTTGGGTATTATGTGTATGTGTTATGGATATATATTAAAAGTAATATATTACTTTTTTATATATCACTGGATTAGATTTGCTATTAGATTTTTTTTTTTTTAGGGATTTTTGTGCCTATATTCATGAGAGATAATGGTTTGTACTTAAAATGTCTTTGTCTAGTTTTGATAATATGCTAGAGTCAAAAAAGGTGGGAAGTGTTCTTTTTGATTCTGCTTTCTGGAAGTGATCATGTAGTTCTACTAGTACCTATAGTATGTAGTTCCACCATTATAAATAGCTGGCATTATTTATTTTTAAATGTTAAATAGAATTCACTATGGAAATCATTCGGTCTTCGAGTCAGTTAAAACATAAAATTTTAGGATGGGGAGGAGCAAGATGGCAGAGGAGTAGGAGACCTAAATTTCATCTTGTCCCAGGAATTCAGCTAGATAGGGATTAAACCATTCTGAACACCTACAAACTCAACAGGAGATCGAAGAAAAGAAGAGCAGCAACTCTCTGAACAGAAAAGTGACCACTTTCTGGAAGAGTCATATTCTATCCCTTCATAGTAGTTAACGTTATTTTTGGCATATATATAAGTTGTTCTCTCTTTAAAATTTTGGCATACAGTTTCTTCTTAATAGACCAAGATATACCCTAAATCTCTAGTGTATGGCTTTGTTCTAGTCTCCTGACTGATCACATTCTCTCCCTTTTTTTTTTTTAATTTCTCTTCTTTCTTTTTTCAACCAACTTCTTTTTTTTTAAATTTCTTTTAAAGACTTTATTTGTTTATTTGACAGAAAGAGACACAGCAAGAGAGGGAACACAAGCGAGGGGAGTGGCAGAGGGAGGGGGAGAAGCAGGCTTCCCGCTGAGCAGGGGAGCAGATGCAGGGCTTGATTCCAGGACCCTGGAATCATGACCTGAGCCGAAGGCAGACACTTAACCATCTGAGCCATCCAGGCGCCCCTTTTCAACCAACTTCTTATCAATTCTTTTTATAAAATCTTTTATAAGTTTCTTTACAGTCATATTCCATCTCTTCATTGTATTTACCCTTATTTTTGTACATACATAAGCCTTTCTTTAAAATTTTGGGAGGAAGTTTCTTCTAACAGACCAAAATACTCCCAATATCTAGTGTGTGGCACTGATCTATTCACCAGCCTGATCATATTTGATCATATTCTTTTTTTTTTATCGTTTTTTCTTTTTTCTTTCTTTCCCTTTCTTTTCCCCTGGTTTCTAGTCTCTTCTGATTTGTTTAGTGTATGTTGTTAAACAAAAAGAGAGCCTAAAAATAACATAGACCAGAAAGAAACAGAGACAATATACAGTAACAGTCACCTTATAGGCAATACAGTGGCACTAAATTCATATCTTTCAATAGTTACCCTGAATTTAAATGGGCTAAATGCCCCAATCAAAAGACACAGGCTATAAGATTTGATTAAAAAAACAAGACCCATCAATATGCTGTCTGCAAGAGACTCATTTTAGACCCAAAGACACCCCCAGATTGAAAGTGAGGGGATGGAAAACCATTTACCATGCTAATGGACACCTAAAGAAAGCCGGGGTGGCAATCCACATATCAGACTAATTATTTTTAAACCAAAGACTGTAATAAGAGATAAGGAAAGGCACTATATCCTACTTAAAGGGTCTATCCAACAAGAAGATCTAACAATTGTAAATATCTATGCCCTTAGCATGGGAGCAGCCAGTTATATAAGCCAATTAATAACAAAAGCAAAGAAACACATCAACAACAATACAATAATAGTGGGGAACTTTAACACTCCCCTCACTGAAATGGACATATCATCTAAGCAAAAGATCAACAAGGAAATAAAGACTTTAAATGACACACTGGACCAAATGGATTTCACAGACATATTCAGAACATTCCATCCCAAAGCAAGAGGATACACATTCTTCTCTAGTGTCCATGGAAAAATCTCCAGAATAGATCACATCCTAGGTCACAAATCAGGTCTCAACTGGTATCAAAAGACTGGGATTATTCCTTGCATATTTTCAGACCACAATGCTTTGAATGAAACTAGAATTCAATCCCAAGAGGAAAGTCGGAAAGAACTCAAATACATGGAGGCTAAAGAGCATCGTACTAAAGAATGAATGGGTCAACCAGGAAATTAAAGAAGAATTAAAAAAATTCATGGAAACAAATGAAAATGAAAACACAACTGTTCAAAATCTTTGGGATGCAGCAAAGGCCATCCTAAGAGGAAAGTATATAGCAATACAAGCCTTTCTCAAGAAACAAGAAAGGTCTCAAATACACAACCTAACCCTACACTTAAAGGAGCTAGAGAAAAAAACAGCAAATAAAGCCTAAACCCAGCAGGAGAAGAGAAATAATAAAGATCAGAGCAGAAAATCAATGAAATAGAAACCAAAAGAACAGTAGAACAGATCAGTGCAACTAGGAGCTGGTTCTTTGAAAGAATTAACAATATTGATAAACCACTGGCCGGACTTATCAAAAAGAAAAGAGAAATGACCCAAATAAATAACATCATGAATGAAAGAGGAGAAATCACACCCAACACCAAAGAAATACAAACAATTATAAGAACATATTATAAGCAACTATACGCCAGCAAATTAGATAATCTGGAAGAAATGGATGCATTCCTAGAGATGTACAAACTACCAAAACTGAACCAGGAAGAAATAGAAAACCTGAACAGACCTATAACCACTAAGGAAATTGAAGCAGCCATCAACAATCTCCCAACAAACAAAAGCCCAGGGCCAGAGGTCTTCCCAGGGGAATTCTACCAAACATTTAAAGAAGAATTAAAACCTATTCTTCTGAAACTGTTCCAAAAAATAGAAATGGAAGGAAAACTTCCAAACTTGTTTTGAGGCCACCATTACCTTGATCCCAAAACCAGACAAAGACCCATCAAAAAGGAGAATTACAGACCAATATCCCTGATGAATATGGATGCAAAAATTTTCACCAAAATACTAGCCAATAGGATCCAACAGTACATTAAAACTATTATTCGCCACAACCAAGTGGGATTTATTCCTGGGCTGCAAGGTTGGTTCAACATCTGCAAATCAATCAGTGTGATACAATACATTAATTAAAGAAAGAACAAGAACCATAAGATCCTGTCATAGATGCCAAAATATCATTTGACAAAGTAAAGCATCCTTTTTTGATTAAAACTCTTCAGAGTGTAGGGATAGAGGGTACATATCTCAATATCATAAAAGCCATCTATGAAAAACCCACAGCAAATATCATTCTCAATAGGGAAAAACTGAGAGCTTTCCCCCTAAGGTCTGGATCATGACAGGGATGTCCACTATCACCACTGCTATTCAACATAGTACTAGAAGTCCTAGCCACAGCAATCAGACAACAAAAAGAAATCAAAGGCATCCAAATTGGCAAAGAAGAAGTCAAACTCTCACTGTTTGCAGATGATATGATACTTTATGTGGAAAACCCAAAAGACTCCACCCCAGAACTGCTAGAACTCATACAGGAATTCAGTAAAGTGGCAGGATATAAAATCAATGCACAGAAATCAGTGGCATTTCTATACACCAACAACAAGACAGAAGAGAGAGAAATTAAGGAGTTGATCCCATTTCCAATTGCACCCAAAACCATAAGATACCTAGGAATAAATCTAACCAAAGAGGCAAAGGATCTGTACTCAGAAAACTATGAAATACTCATGAAAGCAATGGAAAAACACAAAGAAATGGAAAAACGTTCCATGCTCATGGATTGGAAGAACAAATATTGTGAAGATGTCAATGTCACCTAGAGCAATCTACACATTTAATGCAATCCCTATCAAAATGCCATCAACTTTTTCCATAGAAGCAGAACAAATAATCCTAAAATTTGTATGGAACAAGAAAAGACCCCGAATAGCCAGAGAAATGTTGAAAAAGAAAAGCAAAGCTGGTGGCATCACAACTCTGGACTTCCAGCTCTGTTACAAAGCCCTCATCATCAAGACAGTATGGTACTGGCACAAAAACAGACACATAGATCAATGGAACACAATAGAGAGCCCAGAAATGGGCCCTCAACTCTATGTTCAACTCATCTTCGACAAAGCAGGAAAGAATGTCCAGTGGAAAAAAGACCATCTCTTCAACAAATGGTGTTGGGAAAATTGGACAGCCACATGCAGAAGAATGAAACTGGACCATTTCCTTACACCATACACAAAAATAGACTCCAAATGGTTGAAAGACCTAAACGTGAGACAGGAGTCCATCGAAATGCTAAAGGAGAACACGGACAGCAATCTCTTCGACCTCAGCCGCAGCAACTCCTTCCTAGAAACATCGCCAAAGGCAAGGGAAGCATTGGCAAAAATGAACTGTTGGGACTTCATCAAGATAAAAAGCTTTTGCACAGCAAAAGAAACAGTCCACAAACTAAAAGACAACCAACAGAATGTGAGAAGATATTTGGAAATGACACATCAGATAACGAGCTAGTATCCAAAGTCTATAAAGAACTTATCAAACTCAACACCCAAAGAACAGATAGTCCAATCAAGAAATGGGCAGAAGACAGGAACAGACATTTTTCCAAAGAAGACATCCAAATGGCCAACAGACACGTGAAAAAGTGCTCAACATAGCTCGTCCTCAGGAAAATCCAAATGAAAACCTCAATGAGGTATCACTTCACACTAGTCAGAATGGCTAAAATTAAGTCAGGAAATGACAGATGTTGGTGGGGATGTGGAGAAAGGGAACCCTCCTACACTTTTGGTGGAAATGCAAGCTGGTAAAGCCACTCTGGAAAACAGTATGGACGTTCCTCACAAAGTTGAAAATAGAGCTACCCTATGACCCAGCAATTGCCCTACTGGGTATTTACCCCAAAGATACAAATGTAGAGATCAGAAGGGTTACATGTACCCCAATGTTTATAGCAGCAATGTCCACAATAGCCAAACTATGGAAAAAGCCAAGATGTCCAATGACAGATGAATGGATAAAGATGTGGTAATACAATGGAATATTATGCAGCCATCAAAAGGAATGAAATCTTGCCATTGCAATGACATGGATGGAACTAGAGGGTGTTATGCTAGTTGAAATAAATCAGAGAAAGACATGTATCATATGATCTCACTGATACGAGGAATTCTTAATCTCAGGAAACAAACTGAGGGTTGCTGGAGTGGTGGGGGTTGGGAGGGATGGGGTGGCTGGGTGATAGACATTGGGGAGGGTATGTGCTATGGTGAGCGCTGTGGATTGTGTAAGACTGTTGAATCACAGACCTGTACCTCTGAAACAAATAATACATTGTATGTTAAAAATAAAGAAGATAGTAGGAAGGGGAAAATGAAGGGGGGGGAATAGGAGGGGGAGATGAACCATGAGAGACTATGGACTCTGAGAAACAAACCGAGGGTTTGGTGGGGGGGTGGGTTAGCCTGGTGATGGGTATTAAAGAGGGCACGTACTGAATGGAGCACTGGGTGTTATATGCAAACAATGAATCATAGAACACTATATCAAAAACTAATGGTAATGTGTGGTGATTAACATAACATAATAAAAAATTAAAAATATATTTTACATTAAAAAATGAAATTATAAGAATAAAAGCATCCTTCAAAAGGTAAAAAAAAAAAAAAAAAAAAAACTTTAGAGGTACCTGGGTGGTTCAGTCAGTTAAGCTTCTGACTCAATTTCAGCTCAGGTCATGATTTCAGGGTCATAAGACTGGGCCCCATATCAGGCTCCGTGCTGGGTGTGGAGCCTGGTTAGGACTCTCTCTCTCTCTCCTGCTCCTCCCCACCCCTCACTTGCTCGCTTGCTCTCTCAAAAAAAACAGAAAAAAGAAAAAAAACTTGTAATTTTAAACTACAAATTTAATTTCTTCAATCAAATTTAACCACAATTCAATAGACATAGAAATATTTGGTTTTACTATTTCTTCTTCAGTAAGTGTTTAGAGTTTGTGTTGTTCAAAGAATTGTCCCATTTTACCTAAGTTGTTGAATTTATGGGCATAGAATTTTTGGTAGTATTTTCTTATCCTTTTAAGCAGCAGTGAGATCTCCATTTGATTCTTGATATTGGTAAATTATGTTCCCTCTCTTTCTTTTTGGTTAGCTTGCATAGACTATAGACTTCAGCTAGTAAAACAACTTATAAGAAATATAGTGGGAAATGGCAATGGCTTGTTAGAAATAGGGAATTTTAATATATATTTCTCTCTAATAAAGCAAGAGGATAAATATAGTAAGCCAAAATAATATATTTAAGAAGGAAGATCTAATTCATATACATTAAAGAAATTATCTTCCTTTCCATGATTTATGAAATAGTCACAAAAAATTGACCATATATTTCTCCGCAAAGAAAACAGCCTAAAAATACAAACTAGTAGCACTACTATAAACAACATTCTCTGATAACACTAAACAAAAAGTAAATATTAATTAATGATAAGTATCATAAACAATTATGGTAGTAAACCATCGCGATAATGTCCTTATTAGATATTCAGCAATTAAGAGAAACTGGGAGTTTCTGCCTTGTAAAACAAGGCAAAATGAAAGCAAATCAAACTAATTAAATCTAGAATTCCTCTTTGAAAAATCACCAATTCAATCAAAATGAATACTGCATGGAACTAACCATTTAAAGATTGCTGTGTGCTAGTAGTAAATAACATAGTTCAACATTATTCTATTTATAATTTTTTTGTTAAAATAGAAAGTTACTTGTACACCTTCTTTGGTTTGTAACATAAATATATAATACCTCATTTAAACTTTTTATAAAATTTTTGATCAAATACACATTCTGAGAATGCTTCTAGTTTACTATATAATTTTTACAGTGCTCTGAGGTAATTCTGGAAACATGAGAGATAATTTTATGTTTTGTATTGATAGTTTATCTTAAAAATTCCTGTGTTCTTATTAATATTAGAACAGGAGAATTTGTAACTTACAGAGTTATTAGTACCTTTTTAATGACATGTTTATGACTTTAGATAGTGGAGATCCATGTAGTAATTGGAGATGAAACTACTTCTTTATGAAATAGTAAGTGCATTTAATCCCATACATTGAAAAATGTGGACTTTTTAATATTAAATTCTTTAATAACACTTGGGATCAGAAAGCCACTTTTTCATACATTAAAGCTTTGTATTACATAGTAGATGCTACTGAAGAAAAAAATAAGTATCTCAAGCTTACTAGAATTTTATGTCTAAACAGAACTGATGATGATAGACTAATTTCATGTTTGACACATTTCTAGTGAATTTCCATTCTAATTAAATGAAGGGTTTCTTGTGTTTTGTTTTTTAGTGGCTTATTTTAAAAGACTACAAAGAGTATCAACAATAGATCTGTAGTCCTACTAAGAATATGTTTGAAATGGGTGATTTAATGATGTGTAGTTATGACAAATAATCAGACACTCTTGTCATTAGGAGACTATTAAGACTGAACAAAACATTTTTTTATGCAAAATAGAAATTTAAAGGAATTATGTCGGTTTCATACAAAAATTAGTGACAACAGTCACCTCATATATTTTTTCTCAGGCTTCCTTGGGGACTATTTTAATCCTACACATTTGTTCAATTCAAATGCAAATTTGTTGAGTGTCAAAATGCATATTTGTTTCAAGAAACAAAACTTGAATCCTACTTTCCCCTATAACTTTATCTTTCTACAATTATCCACTGAAGAACCCATTGGCTCACTAGCAACATAACATACTTTAATGCCTTTATCTCAATCCCTGCTTAAGTCATTAAGGGTGGTTTCTGTCCTTAACACTTCATTGCAATCACAGTCATTAAGGTCAGTGGTTTGCTGTCTAATATCTACTTTGTTTAATCTCATCAACACCATTAACCTAATAGGTCACTATTTTAGTCTCCCTCCCCCTTCCTCTTTTTCTTCCTCCCCCTCATTGCATGAGAGTTTCTCCTTCTCTTGTACCTTCCTGATACTGGGCATGAAATCTGCAGTCAAAAAGTAAAAATAATTATTACATCTGCAGGTAAACTGTGCGTACACTTTGGAAAAAAAAATTCCAGAGTGTGTAAAAAATAAACTTTCAGATGACTTGAATGTCGATTTTGTATTTTAGTTGAAACAATATGCCTCTCCTAAAATATATCATAAAATGAACATTAGTGATAAATTAACCGTATTGCTCAAAGAGTGTAAAATGAATGACTTCTCCTGAAACAAAAATGAATACATACAATACAGTTGCTTTGTTAATTTAAGCATTTTAGAGGTCATTTTTCAAACTGTTTCAGTGGCGTAGAGCCAAATTCTATGCTTCAGGTGAACAAAAATCTATCCTTTCTAAATGAACAGTATGGGCTGGCAGTTTACTTAGAGGGGAGAAATGTTTAATGTATTTTCTTTGCTAAAACTATCAATAATGATATAAACTATAAAATATAAAAAGAACCTCTGTGTAGAATAAGCACTTCGCTTCACCTCTGTGTTAAGATAAATGCAATTTGTACTCACAGAAAAACAAAAATTTAAAATGTAGTGCCACGTCACATCAGTCTTAAAAGGCTTACTTATGTCTCAAACATATGGATGAACATCAGGAAAAAAAAATGTCAACTAGATATATGTTTTTAGCAAAAGAAAAAAAATATGTGTTTTCATTTTCTGGCTTAAAATATTGCTGTTCTAAATGTTTTTTCCCCCTCCAAAGCACATGAGTATACCATTCATCTAAAATAATACCAGTGAGTTATGAAACTGTAAACTCTCCAGCGTTTCAATAAATTAATAATGGATATGAAATTATGGGATAAATCCACATAGCATCTAGTGCACAATTAACTCTTCACAAACTAATAATTTTTAAAACTCTGAAATCAGATTATTTTCCAATAAAACATGTCACAATAATTTACTTTATGATTGCGATTAGGAAAGTAAGATAAAATAAAAAGAGATGTCAAGCTTTATTGACTCAATATGTAAAGACAAGGGACGTGATTATATCTTTATAGCAGCAAATATAAGAATGCTTGGTAGTTTCAGTTGTAGTTAAATAGAATTGATTCAAACAGCATTGTTTGTTGTGGAATCTACAGGAAGGAAATGCATTATTAGAAAAATTATGATTTGTTTTTCTCTGTCTTATCTCACTTAGCTTAATACCCTCTAAGGTCCATCTATGTTGTTGCAAATGGCAAGATCTCGATATTTTTTATGGATGAGTAATATTCCTGTTTGTGTGTGTCTGAGAAAGAGAGGGAAAGAGACAAAGATACATTCTTTATTCACTTATCTATGAACACTTTGATTGCTTCCATATCTTGGCTATGTAAATAATGCTGCAATAAACATAGAAATGCATATATATTTTAAAATTAGTGTTTTCCTTTTCTTTGGGTAAAGTCCCAGTGGTGGAATTACTGGATTCTATGGAAGCTCTATTTTTTACTTTTTTGTGGAACTGCCATACTGTTTTCCACAATGGTTGCACCAATTTGTATTCCCACCAACAGTGCACAAGGGTTCCCTTATCTCCACATCCTTATCTTTTTGATACTAGCCTTTCTGACAGGTGTGAGATGGCATTTCATTGTGATTTTGACTTCCATTTCCCTGATGAATAGTGTTTTATTGAGCATCTTTTCATCTGTCTGTTGGCCATCTATATGTCTTTGCAAAAAAGTCTATTCAGGTCCTTTTTTCATGTTTTAATTGGATTATTTGGGGATTTTGGTGTTGACTTGTATTAAGTTCTTTATACATCCCCTCATCGGATATAACATTTGCAAATATCTTCTCCCATTCAGTAGGTTGCTTTTTTTGTTTTGTTGATGGTTTCCTTTGCTGTGCAAAAGCTTTTTATTTTGCTGTAGTCCCAATAGTTCATTTTTGCTTTTGTTTCCCTTGTCTGAGGAGACATATTCATAAATATGTTAAGGATAATGATGGTTTGAATGTAAAAAAATAAACAAACATACAGAGAACAAACTGGTGGTGGACAAAGGGAGGTGGGCAAGGGAGTAGGCAAAGTAGTTAAAGGAGATTAAGAATTACAAACTTCCAGTTATAAATAAGTCACAGAGATGAGGTACAGCATTGGAAATATAGTCCATAGTATTGTAATAACTTTGTATGGTGACAGATAGTAACTACACTTACCATGCTGAGCATGGAGTAATGTATAGAATTGTCAAATCAATATTGTATACACCTGAAACTAATAAAATATTGTATGCCACTTAAACTTCAATTAAAAAAAAAGAAAAATGGATGGAAGAAATGAGGTCAAGGTAGGGGTAAGCTTTGGGCTGTGAAAGGGAGGCCTCAGAAAAGACTCAAAAATGGAAAATGTGGGTCAGAGCAGAAGAATAGAGCAGTTGTTACATTGAATTTAAAGAAATGTAATATTATATCAGGATTGGTAAGCTGAATGAAGCTGGTGAATGTTGTAAATCTCCCGTTTTTCCGATGACCTTCAAGTCTACTTTATATATGTGGATTTCAAAAAGGAAGTAGAGAAATTAAGAAGGAAACTACGTAGCCCAGACTTGCAGCTGCCTTCTGTCTGTGATTGAGTCACTGAGTAGTCAATACCTTCATCTAGAAAATAATTCCTGCCTGGACCAAAATTCCTTGTTTTTTTGTTTTGTTTTGATTTGATTTTTTATAGTTTCTCTAATTCCTTGATGTGTTCTTTCCTATACAACTAAAATATTGTTGAAGTTGTTTTAATTTCTTGCCTTAAAAAATAACAGTTACATATATACTTTTTTATCTCATTTTAAAAAGATTTTATTTATTAGAGAGAATGAATGAGAGAGAGAGCATGGGGCGGGGGGAGGGAAGCAGGCTCCCTACTGAGCAGGGAGCCTAGCTCAGGACTCAATCCCAGGACCCTGGGACCATGACCTGAGCCAGGTGCCCCCTTTTCATTTCATTTTATTTTTTTCATCATGATAAGCATACTCTTTAATCACCATCTCTTATTTCATCCATCCCTCCAGCCACCTCCCCTCTTGTAACCATCAGTTTGTTCTCTATGGTAAGGACCTGTTTTTAGGTTTCTCTGCCTTTTTTTTTTTTCCCTTGCTAATTTGTTTTGTTTCTTAAGTGCCACATATGGGCGATATTATATGATATTTGTCTTTCTCTGACTTATTTCGCTCAGCATTATGTTCTCTAGCTCTATCCAGGTCATTGCAAATGGCAAGATTTCATTCTTTCTTATTGCTGAATAATATTCCATTGTATGTGTGTATACACACACACATATACCACATCTTTATCCATTCATCAGTCGATGGACACATGGACTGCTGCCATAGTTTGGCTATTGTAAATAATGCAGTAAACCTAAAGGTGCCCTTTGAATTAGTGTTTTTGTGTTTTTTTTGGGGGGGGTAAATACCCAGTAATGCAATTCCTGGGTCATAGGGTAGTTCCATTTTTAATTTTTTTAGGAACTTCCACACTGTTTTCCACAGTGGCTGCACCGATTTACATTCCTACCAAGAGTATATGAGGGTCCCTTTCTCCCTATATCCTCCCCAACACTTGTTACTTGAGTTTTTGATTTTAGCCATTCTGACATGTTTGAGGTGGAATCTCGTTTTGATTTGCATTTCCCTGGTGATACGTGATGTCGAATATCTTTTCTTGTGTCTGTTGGCCATCTGGATGTCTTCTTGGGAGAAATTCTGTTCATGACTTCTGCCTATTTTTAATTGGATTATTTGGGTTTTGGGGTATTGAGTCGTATCATCCAGTTTGAGTTTATTTTCGTGTATGGTGAAAGAAAGAGTTTCAGTTTCATTCTTTTGCATGTGGCTGTCCACTTTTTCCAACACCATTTCTTTAAGAGATTTTCCCCATTGCATCTTCTTTCCTCCTCTGTTAAAGATGAATTGATCATATAGTGGTGGGTTTATTTCTGGGTTTTCTGTTCTATTGATCTGTGTGTTTATTTTTATGCCAGTATCATACTGTTTTAATCACTATGGCTTTGTAATATAACTTGAAATCTGGAATTGTGATACCTCCAGTTTTGTTTTTATTTTTCAAGATTGCTTTGGCTATTTCAGGTCCTTTGTGGTTCCATACAAATTTTAGGATTGTTTGCTCTAGTTCCGTGAAAAATGTTGTTGGTATTTTGATAGGGATTGCACTGAATGTGTAGATTGCTTTGGGTAGTATACACATTTTAACAGTATTTGTTCTTCCAGCCCATGAACATGGAATGTCTTTCCATTTCTATGCATTTTTTTAAAGATTTTATTATTTATTTGAGAGAGAGAGAGGGATAGAGCACAAGCAGGGGGCGTAGCAGAGAGAGAGGGAGAAGCAGGCTCCCCGCCGAGCAGGGAGCCCGATGCAGGGCTTGATCCCAGGACCCTGGGACCATGACCCGAGCTGAAGGCAGACGCCCAACCGACTGAGCCACCCAGGCGCCCGAGCCCATTGACTTCAGTTTCTTTCATCAGTGTTTTATAGTTTTCAGAGTACAGGTCTTTAACCTCTCTGGTTAAGTTTATTCCTAAATATTTTATTGTTTTTGGTGCAATTGTAAGTGGAATTTTTTTTAAAGATTGTGTTTATTTGACAGAGAGAGACCCAGCAAGAGAGGGAACACAAGCAGGGGGAGTGGGAGAGGGAGAAGCAGGCTTCCCGCTGAGCAGGGAGCCAACGTGGGGCTCAGTCCCAGGACCCCTGGGATCATGACCTGAGCCAAAGGCAGACAATTAATGACTGAGCCACCCAGGCACCCCGGGATTTTTTTTTTATTTAACTTTCTGCTGCTTCCTTAATAGTGTAGAGGAATATAACAGTTTTCTATACATTGATTTTTGTATCCTGCAATCTTACAGAACTCACTTTTCACTTCTAGAATTTTTTGGTGGAGTCTTTAGGGTTTAATGTATATATTATCACGTCATCTGTAAATAGTGAGGAATTTACTTCTTCCTTGCCAATTTGGATGCCACTTATTTCTTTATGTTGTCTACTTGCTATGGGTAGTACTTCTAGCACTATATTAAGTATAAGTGGCGAGAGGGACACCTGGGTAGCACAGTCGGTTAAGCTTCTGCCTATAGCTCAGGTCATGATATCTAGGTCCTGGGATTGAGCCCCACTTCAGGCTCCCTGCTCAGCCTCTCTCTCTGTCCCTGCTCATATTTGCTTGATCTCTCTCTCTCTCCCTCAAATAAATAAAGTCTTTTTAAAAAATAAAAAATAAATAAAAGTGGTGAGAGTAGACATCTTTGTCTTGTTCCTGACCTTAGGGGAAAAGTTCTCAGTTTTTCATCATCAAGTATAATGTTGGCTGTGGGTTTTTCATATAAGGCCTTTATTGTGTTGAGGTATGTTCCCTCTAGACTTACTTTGCAGAGGGTTTTTATTATGAATGGATGTTGCACTTTAGCAAGTGCTTTTTCTGTGTGTATTAAAATGATCATACACTTTTTACTCTTTCTCTTATTGATGTAACATATTACATTGATTGTTTTGCAAATGTTGAACCACTCTTGCATACTGGAAATAAGTTCAACTTGATCATGGTGTATGATTTTTTTAATGTAATTTTGGATTCAGTTTGCTAATATTTTGTTGAGGATTTTTGCATCTATATTCATGAGAGATATTGGCCTGTAGATCTCATTTTTAGTGGCGTCTTTGTCTGGTTTTAGTATCAGGCCAATCCTGGACTCATAGAATGAATTTGGGTTTTCCTTCTTTTCCATTTTTTTTGGACTGCTTTGAGAAGAATAGGAATTAACTCTTCTTTAAACATTTGGTAGCATTCACCAGTGAAGCCATCCGGTCCTGGACATTTGTTTTGGGGGAGTTTTATGATTAATGATTTAATTTCATTGCTGGTAATTAGTCTGTTAAAATTTTCTATTTCTTCTTTAGTTTTGGTAGGTTATATGTTTCTAGGAATTTATCCATTTCCTTTAAGTTGTCCAGTTTGTTGGCATCTAAGATTTCATAATACTCTGTTACAATTTTTTGTGTTTCTGTGGTTTTTGTTATTTCTTCTCTTTCATTAGTAATTTTGTTTATTTGGGTTGTCTCTCTTTCTCTCTCTCTTTTAATGAGTCTTGCTAGAGGTTTATCAAATTTTTTTGATATTTCCAAGGAACCAACTCCTGGTTTCATTGATCTGTTCTGTGTTTTTAAGTTTCTGTATCATTTATTTCTATACCATTTTTTTATTTCTATATCATTTATCTAATCTTTATTATTTCTATTCCTTTTGCTGGGTTTGGGTTTTGTTCTTTTTCTAGCTCCTTTAGGTGTAAGGTTAGGTTCTTTGATATTTTTCTTGCTTCTTAAGGTAGTTCTGTATTACTCTAAACTTTCCTCTTAGAACCACTTTTGTTACATCCCAAAGATTTTGGACTATTGTTTTAATTTTCTTTTGTTTTCATGTAATTTTTTATTTCTTCATTAACCCACTCATTTTTTTAATAGGATGTTATTTAACCTCCATGTATTCATGCTTTTGCCAGATTTTTCTTGTGGTTGATTTCTAGTTTGTGTTGTGGTCAGAAGAGATGCATAGTATGATTTTGATATTTTTGAATTTGTTGAGACTTGTTTTTTGGTCTAATATGTGATATATTCTGGAGAATGTTCTGTGCGCACTTGAAAGAATGTGTATTCTGCTGTTTTAGGATGGAATGTTCTGAATATATCTGTTAAGTACATCTGGTCCTGTGTGTCATTCAAAGCCACTGTTTCCTTGTTGTTTTGTTTGGATGATATTTCCATCAATGTAAGTGGGATCTTAAAGTCCACTACTATTATTATATAACCATTGATTATCTCTTTTATGCTTGCTATTAACTCTTTTATGAATTAGGGTGCTCCCATGTTGGGTGCATAACTTTACAATTGTTACAGCCTCTAGTTGGATTGTCCTCTTTATTTTTTTTAAAGGTTTTATTTATTTATGAGAGAATGCACAGAGAGAGTATGAGTGGGGGGAGGGGCAGAGTGTGGGCCGGGGTCAGAGGGGGCGAGAAGGAGAAGGGGAAATGGGCTCCCTGCTCAGCAGGGAGCCTAAAGTGGAGCTCAGTCCCAGGACCCCAGGATCATGACCTGAGCCAAAGGCAGACACTTAACTAACTGAGCCACCCAGTCACCCCTGGGTTGTCCTCTTTATTATTATATCGTGTCCTTTGTCTTTTGTTACAGTCTTTGTTTTAAAGTCTATTTTCTCCAAAATAAGTACTGCTACTCCAGCTGTCTTTTGGCATTCATTTACATGATAAATGTTTCTCTCTCCCCTCACTTTCAATCTTTAGGTATCTTAATGTCTGAAATGAGTCTCTTATAGGCAACATGCAAATCTTGTTTTATCCACTGTGTCACTCTATGTCTATTGACTGGAGCGTTTAGTCCATTTACATTCAAAGTAATTGTTGATAGTTATGTATTTATTGCCATTTTACTACTTGTTTTGTGATTGTTTCTATAGATATTCTCTGAAATTTCTCTTGTTCTCTTTCCTGGTTTGTTGGCTTTCTTTAGTGATATGCTTGGATTCCTTTCTCATTACTCTTGGCATAATCAATTAGTGGTTTTTTATTGGTGGTCCCCATTAGGTTTACATATAACATCTGCACATAGCAGTCTATATTAAGTTGATGGTCGCTTAAGTTTAAATCCATTCTTTACTCTTCTCCCCTCCATGTTTTGGGTATAAAGTGTCATATTTACATCCTTTTATTTTATGAATTCCTTGACAGACTTTTATAGAGATAATTATTTTTACTAGTTTCCTGTTTTTTACTTTTGTTTTCTTTGAGAGAAAGCACACACACAAGCTGGGGGGTGGGTAGGGAAAGAGTGTGTGGGGGGAGAGAGAATCTTAAGCAGGCTCCTTGCCCAGTGTGGATCCTGATGCAGGACTCTATCTCATGACCCTGAGATCATGATCTGAGCCAAAATCAAGAGTCAAACACAATTGACTGAACCACCCAGGCACCCCTAGTTTTTTTTTATTTCTCATACTCTCACTTATGGTCTCCCTTTCCACTCAAAGAGTCCCCTTTAATATTTCTTGTAGGACTGGATTAGTATTCATGAATTCCTTTAATTTTTGCTTGTCTGAAAAACTCTCTCTCTCTCTTCTGAATGATAGTCTTGTTAGATAAAGTATTCTTGGCTGCAGATTTATCCCTTTCAGCACTTTGAATATATCATACCATTACTTTCTCGCCTGCAAAGTTCCTGCTGAAAAATCCACTGATAGCTTATGGGGTTTCCCTTGTATGTAACTGTCCTCTTTTCTCTTGCTACTTTTAAAATTTTTTTTAAGACTTTATTATTTGTCAGAGAGAGCGCGAGAGCATGTGCACAAGCGGGGGAGCGGTAGGCAGAGAGAGTGGCAAGCAGGGGGAGAGGGACAATCAGACTCCTTGTTGAGCAGGGAACCCAATGTGGGACTCTATCCCAGGACCCTGGGATTATGACCGGAGCTGAAGGCAGACTCTTAACTGACTGAGCCTTTAACTGTGGAGTTTGTTCTGCCAGTCTGGGTTGTTTTCTGGGTTATTTATGCTGATATGAATGTTACCTAGTTGTATCTACGGGTACAGGCAAACTTCGAATCCTCCAACTCTGCCATCTTCCTAGCTAACCTTATTTTTTCATATATTCTTTCCCTTATGAACTCTGAAGTTAATATATTTAGTGTTAAAAATAAATTCCAATTATTTTTGCTTTCTGTTAATTTTAGAAGTTAATTGAGTGATAACTGGCATCTTTATTACAGATTTTCTAATAAAGCTCAGAGAATGTTCTATTTTAAGTTCCTTAGAAGCCACTTATTTTTTAATTTATTTTTCCATATTCCCTATTAATATTTTTTCCTAAATATTCTTCTTCTTATTATTTTCTAATTCCGTTTGTGTAAAAGAAGATTCTTGATAATATATATTAATTTTGCACCCACCACTTTACTATATAACTTAGTGTTTCCACTACTCTGTGGGGTTTAGCTGGTACTATTTCATCAACACATAATGGTAATTTTACCTTCTCCTTTACAATTTTTTAACTCGTTTATTTTTTCTTTCTCATTTCACTATTTACATGGTACCATTCAAAATGACTGTTGAGCTAATGTGTCATAATAACTTTGTTAGGTTGTTGTGCAATTTTTTTTGTGAAAGAGGAATATTTTAAAATGTTTTGAAGTATTGATGATCAGAATAAATGAAAACGTAACTCTGAGAGGAATACTTTGTGAGAAGTTTCCGAAGTGGAGAAGAGGACTGATGTAGGTCCTGAGTATTCCAAGAAATGGTTTGTTGACCTCATTTTGCTGTGCAAGTAACCAAGGTAGAAGTAGCATTTGCCTTCTGGTGTGACACTTGTTTGAACTAACATAGTTTGGTTTGTTTTCTTTCTCCTAACTGATTTCTGATGCTGATTGGGGGTCTTAAGCTACTCTGGTTGTCAACTCCACTATTCGGTCTTTAGTACTAAGAGTTAAGTGTGGTCATCTCACATGTGCTACTGGTTACATTTGGAATCTACTTTCCACTTGGTTCCACTGGTCACTCAGGTTAATCCTGGAATGATAGCTCTCTCCACTCTTAATCCCAGTACTAGGGCTTGGCTTTCCTGAGGGCACTGAGCCCAGTCCAGTACCTTGTGACTTGCTTCTCCAAGGGCAAAACTTTGAATTGACCATGTAATTCATGAGTTCCCAACCTTGACAACATGTAATGATTATGTAGGGAGCTATAAAAAAATTTATGCATGTCTGTTTCAACCCAACATGTCTGGGTTTCAATTCTAGACATCTGATTTCATTGGTCTAAGGTTGGACTTCACAACTGTGCAGTTTGAAAACCACTAATCTTACCTGGCTCTAAAATACCTTCTGCCCCTCTTCTCTATCTTTTTGGCTGATATTCTGTCACTATATGGACACCTGTGGGTAACTCTGGCCTAGAGTAGTCTGGGTTTATCAATTTCCTTTGGCCATGCTTTTTTGTATTGTCCTCTGGTAGATACTCTATTGTCACCGTGGTTCACCTATTGGCCTATTCAAATCTGGTAAACTGTTCCCTCTCTTTACCTTACCTGGGCTATAAGGACCATGCATAATTCATATTTCAGTCACTCATACGGTAGTTAGTGGCAAAGCCAAGGCCTAAAACCAGGTGTACTGATTTCTAGACATCTGTTCTTTGCGTTATGCCTGAATGCCTTTAACTTGGTTCATTATTTACTTTGCCATGTTCTAGATTCTATCTTTTTCCCCTCATTTGGGCCTAGTACACTCAATAAATATAAATTGGTGATTATTTTTTTTTATTTTTTACACATTTTCTCCCTTTGTACACATATCTCATTTTAGACAATGCTGAAAAGAATATGATTCATTATTCCACATAGTAACTAACAGCTGGAGTCAATTAAAGTGAGTCTAACTCATATACCACATGGTACAGAAGCTGGATGAAGTTTTTATTGAAACTAAACATTGGTAATATAATATATAATGTATACAGGCTCTTTATCATGTTTCATTCCACATGTCCTTGAACTTAGGTGCTGTAAGAAGGGCATGATCAGATGATGAGAAATTATGACCTCTTCATTTTTTTCAAATAATTATTTCTTCTATCTACATCCCTACAACTATGTCTTAAAACAAATTAGAAATACAAATTATTTTTCACACTCCAAGACTAATAGGATCTTGAATAGAAAAATGTGACCTAAGGCATTTATTAACTGATGTTTCTTATAAGGAAGTGATTATATTTATATATATAAATGTGTATATATGTATATATACACACATATATGTACACATATATGTGTATATGTACGCACATATATGTTTATACATATACATATATATATATTTCTCTTTAAGGAACAAGCAAGAGGCCTTTTTGCTTTTTAAATTGTCATTGATAACCAGGATTTTCTATTTTAAAATTAATCTACTAGAAAGAAAAGTTAATCCAAATATGGGGCTAAAAAGACATTTCTAAAGATCATATTCCTATAAATTAAGCTATCATACCAAACTTGAACATCACATTATATAGTTTAATACTTTGATCATTTAAATCTTAAAGAGATATATATTTGGCTTACAACAAATAATAGCAAATATTACATTGTTCAATGTTATATTGTCAAATATAGTTGGCCCAAAATGAAAAAAATCATAAAATATTAAAGTATTTCTCTTAACTGTAGGAAACAACACTCAAATGGCATTGTATGTGAATCTCAGAGACATTCATAGACTTTAAAGCTGAAAACAGAGCCTCCGATCACATTCTTCATGTATCAGATCGTATTCAGGACTAAACTCTCATGCTTATTCACTGATTAGGGCAATTGTCTAAATAGTGGATAGAAAAAGTTTACCTACCACATATAATTGAGCAATGAGATAGAGATCTGTGGGAAAGGATCAGTCTAAAATAAAACTTTTTTCCCAACAGAAATGTTGTAGGGGTCAGTTAGTCTTATTTTATGATTTATTTTTATAAGTGAAACTCATTTTTTCTCTCATGTATTCCAGTAATATGTGATAGAATATGTTAATGTCTTTCATATCTAAATCTAGTTAGCATCTTCACACTACAGTCACACTACTTATTTACACACACTTTAGGATGTATCCTACATGCAAACGCATAGTTGCAACTTAGTTCAGAGATCCTTGGCTGTCACCAATGTGAAGATCAGGAAATTTCCGAATGTGATGCAAAATGTGGTTGAGATTGTGAAATTGGCATGCCTGCTGAGGATTTGCAGTGGAATGTGGCAAGGAACCCTGTAACTGAGACTATAGAAAGATGATCCAAGGTGTGTTGGGAGACGGCAGAGTTCAGAGCATCACATACATGCAACAAAAACTAAGGTGGGACCTAAACTGACAGCAGGAGAACCACCAAGCTCCACTTCCAAAAAAAAAAAAAAAAAGAGAGAGGACTGTACATTTCCTATGAAAGTAGAGACATAAATAATCATTCCATCTGGGAACATAAATCACTGCAATGGAAAGACATCTATTAGGTAAAAATAATCTTCTGTAACCCCATAGTTATAAAATTTTTAAACACTATGTTGTCATAATCATGTATCTTCCCTCCCTGATAAATCCTGAGGTTCTTCAAGACAAGAACCAGTTATCCTTTTAATTCTACTGCAACATCAAAGCTTAAAATTCCTAAAAAAGAAAATGGAGGCAGTGGCCAATATTGGAGATCAGACATGGAAGCTTATCAAAGACAGACATCAGCATTTGGAGCTGACATTGCACTCCTAGGTATCTCCAGTTTCCACTCATTCCTTCTATCAACAAAAGAAGAAAGGGAAGAGAGGAGTTCCAAGGGCCCATGCTTAAAAATCCTAAGTAGCTGAGTTACCTTGAATAGCCAGATAATTATCTCTCCTACCAAACAGAAATTGGGATTCATGAGCTAAAAACAAATATCAATTAGGAACCAATACAGACACTATACATGGACACTGTAATTGTGTTCATTTTGTAACTGCAACCGTTATAATTCTGAGTGCAATGCCCTACTGTCTTCTCACTTTCAAGAGTGCTCTTTATAAGTCTGGAAAGTATTTTAGCCAATATTTATAACAGCTGACAGGTCTAGGTACTATTGTAAGCACTTTAAGATTCAAACAACTGTGAAAGATAAAAGCTATTATTTTCATTTTATAGTTGAAATAACTGCAGTACAAGTTAAATGAATTGCCCAAATCACATGGTTAGTAAATTGCATTGCCTGACTCTAGAACTCAGGTGCTTAAATAACTAGATCTGGCACTTTTCATGGCAGTCATTTTCTCACTGTTTTTTGAATGACTTAAAAAAAAAAGTGTTTGGAAGGTTTAATATATTCTCCTTTATTGTCCTGGAGTTTAATGAAAATATGTCTAAGTGTGAGCTTTTTCAAATTTAAAGTGATAGGCATTTGGTGAACTTGTTTGTTCTAAGTGTCTCTTAAGTCAAATCTATTTTCTACTTTGTCTTTTTTCTTTATTTTGTGGGACGTTCCAAATACTGGAATGATAGGGGCTCAACTCTGGGGTACAAATGTCCACAGTAAAAGGCTTGGTTTTCCCATTGTTTGCAAAAAAAATTGGGGTGTTAGAGCATAGGCAAATGAGATAGACTTGATTCTCCTAAGGTAAGTAGCAAACCCCCAAAACTTAGTGACTTCCACAACAGTAAAGACTCTTGTTAGCCTATGATTGATGGAAAGAGGGTTCTCGAAGGGTAACAGATGATCCTTCCTCAAAAATGTCACATATTTATCTGATAATTCAAAAGGTCATAACTATGTTCCTGTACAACCATCAAAGAATTTTCTTAGGAATAAATATGGATTGATTGTGATTCTGTTCAGGATTAGGGAAAAACAAATGTGTTTCTAATGACAGTTACTCCATAACCTAAATTTTAACTGAATTTTAGCCCTATTTTCCATTTCTTTACTTCATACCTCCTGAATCTGAGATGAGAGAGCTTCTTAGAACTTCTTTGGAAAAATTTGCTCCTGCCATCTTTATGGAATATTGTAGGTTGGACCTTCTCTACTATCTTCAACAGAAATGTTGATTTTTCTCATTGGTCATTGATGCTCACTTCCCATGCCTGTTCTTGATGTCCTACTTTAATTCTTCTTTGTAATTCATTCCATTCATTCCAGGTGGCAACTCGCAAAATGGGGGCCAACTATGCTTATTATATGACACCTATAATCTTAAGATAGAGGACTTATTTTTTAAGTCAATTATATTCTTTCTTCGAGATACACCTAAATATATGAGGAAAAATACTTCAAATGCTTAGAGATCACCCTTTTTCACAAATCAGAAGTATATTACAGGTCTATTCTTACTAGATTTATAAAACAAATACAGTGTCAAATGTTAAGTTTTGATGTTACAGTGGGATTATAGAGATAGCTTATCTTTTAAGCACAGGATTTATCAGGGAGGGAATATAAATGAATATACAGTGTTAATTATTTAAAAAAATTAAACACATAGAAGGAATAATTTGAAATGAACATTCTTGCTCTTCTCTACCCTCCTTTTCTTTTACTTTCCTTTCCATGTTCTAATTTTCTTACTCTGCAGTAAGCCCATCTGTACTTATGTGTAGGACACATTCAATTCCTGCACAGGATTTTGAGAAGATTCCTACTCAATATGTAGGGTTTATTTCAAACATGATCTAAAGCCTAAGACATAATTTTATTTTAGAACTTACCTAAGAAGCAGGCAATTATTTGGGCACACTCCTGCAAATTAACATCTTTCTTAAGAACATCTGTTATATCCCTTAAAAATCTGTATTTATAAGAAATGTAAATAAGATTGGCATAAAAGAGAATCTAGGGGTCAAAAGATTCATTAGGCCAAATATTTCTTTTTTCCTGGCCTACCACATCTAAACCTATGACTTCAAGTACTATTTATATATTGACTCCAAAATCTGTATAATTCCCTCTGAATTTTCCTGCTGAGATAGACACTTCTAACCTACAGCTAGTCTATACCTGTGTCCCATACACACATAAAACTCAGCCTTGCCAAATGAACTCATTGTTACTCTTCTCAATCCAGTCTCTGCCCTGGCTCCCCTTATTTATAAGTGAATGGTTCCATCACATATCTGAGATCATGGTTAACTTTTAGTTTGGTTTGATTCAGTTAGGGTTCTTTGGTTCCAACAAACAGAAAGGCTGACTAAGAATAATTCATTATCCTATTTACTTGGTTATTGTTTTAATTGCCTCTTATTCACTCCACTGGTAAGTGAGAGATTCCCCCTCTAGGGTTATAGGGATAGTTTAACACAGAACATCCAACAATAGACAAATGAGATCGACAGCGGTTTATTGGTCATATATACCAACAGCCTGGGATAGGAGGATACCTTACACAATACGAGCCCATATGAGGGTTACTCTTGAGAATAGAGTGAACAACCCAGCATGTTGGGAGGTTTTGGAGTATCAAGACCACGAAATGCCCTGTGGTTCCAGTGGGAGAATGTGATTAGCTTGCTTGAATAATTCCTTTTGTTAGTAGGGAATTGAAACTTGTTACTTAGGAATAAGCAGGAGCTTTGCCTGGTATGTTTGATAAATAGAGATCTTATCCACACTGAGCACAGTGGGGAGGGAAACTTGCATTAGACCACCCCAAATTCAAACATCAAGGTGGCACTTACTATTTGGACTTAATTTTCGTTAGGTCTTACGCTACACTTATTATGAGTTTTTTCTAAAAGGTAGATACCTGAGGTGATGGATGTGTTAATTAACTCCATGGGGGAAATCCTTTCACATTATGTATCAAATCATCATGTTGTATACTTTGAATATTTTTAAATTTAGTCAACTGTGCCACACACACACAAAAAAAAACTGAAAAAGAAAAAAATAGTTTTCTAGGGGAAATTTTCTGTGGACCTTCCTAAGGGATAAGAACATTTATAGGCTTTAGCCAAAATCTTAGAGCTCCATTCACATTAGTGTTCCCCAAATTTTGATGTTACCAGTCTTCTAATATTACCCTGTCCAAGGCCCTGACCATCAGGGTAAATTATTAGCTATTATCCTAGTGTAGATACTAATCTGAAGCCATGACTTTCCAGATAAAGTGGAAACGAAGGCATAGTGTTAGATGTCCTATATACAAAGAGTATTTCTTTATTCATTTTATTTCATAACTAATCTTGAGTGGGACTTAATACTATAGACATCTTCAGTAAACTGGTCTCATGAATTGCACAGAACTGTCTACAGTGATTTTTATTGAGTCTCTTTCAAATGGTCATAGGAACAATCCTTGAAGGCCTAGTTGGGTTAAGTGGAGGGTGGTGTGAGTAGGAACACTGTGAATCCGAGAACCTTGTTCATGCAACTTATTTGTGCCTTCAGAGTGTTCACTGGTCCAGTCCAACATACCACATCCCTTAAGGATGGGATGTCACAGGCATGCCTGACCCCCCCAGTGGTTGAAACAGATGGATAATTTGGGACACACGATCAATTCATGTCCCATAAACACACATTTGGTCTGTGAGATGACATATTTCATTTCTTCCAAAGAATTTTTTTCTCCCCAAATCTTTTGTTTGCTTCTTAGTTTGTCCATCCAATAAGAGAATTTGCTTTCTGAAAGGTAAATGCCCTTACTTAAACAACCTACTGGGTCAACTCTCAGTGTCTACTAAGAATCTAAATTTGATGCAGGCATTTTGAGCTCCATTGGATCTTCAGGTTTGTAAGATTGAATAGCATGGGTACTTGAACTGCTTGTAACCTAAAATATATGGAACTTTCTTTTGCTCAAGACATCAAAGTGGCAGTTTTTCCGGCTTCTCCACGAATATTTTAGAACAGCATATCCAAAACTTTAGCCCCCAGTAGACAAAGAGGTTATTCAAGAATGCTGTGTTTTTATTTTGGGGTAGTATTTTTTTTTATGTTGGAAGTTCTGACCTATATCAGAAGTAAATACCAATGGGATCTTTCTAAAGTAAAAGTCCTGTGCATTTTTGTGCAGCATTTTGCCACTATTGTCATACTGATTTACACGGTGCTTACATTTGTCTGTACTTCAGATGCAGAGTAGGTCATGACAGGAATTGGATTAGGAGAAGAGGGTATATTTTGTTAACTATTTTTCAAGTACTCAGCAGAGTTTGTATATAGAATATGTACATGTTAAAAGCTTGTTGATTGGATATATGAACATGAAGAAGGCAATGGGAAAAAATATAGTAGGAGTGATTTAAGTATAAGCTTTGGAAACACACATGGCTCAGTTCTATTAAACTTGAACACATGCTTTCTTATAGCTATATTAAAACAAGCTATCACCTTATTTGCTGACCTGTCCCATTACCCTACCATTGTTAAGAGTAGTGGAATGGCTTAATAACATGCTCTACACATCCATGATTTGGGATTTAATGAGTTCCTATCTTATGATTCTTGTCAAACTGATTGTCACTTAAAATGTTGTTACCTAACTTATGCTATTAATACCTATTTTATCTAGGGAAATTCATGGTAGTAGATCATACATATAAGCCCATGTCTCAGCTTTGAACACCACATTTTAACCACAATATCAGAGAAATTTGAGAATTATTTTCCCATTTAGTTACCACTAAGAATGGGAAGGGATGGACAAGAAGAATCCAAGAGTCAAGTATGTATTTTTGTACATATGTGGGAATTTTTGTTATATTTTATTTTTTAGAGATTTTATTTATTTATTTAACAGAGAGAGAGAGAGAGAGAGAGAGAGAACACAAGCAGGGAGAGTGGGAGAGGGAGAAACAGGCTTCCCACCAAGCAGGGAGCCCAATGCGGGGCTCGATCCCAGGACTCTGGGATCATGACCTGAGCCGAAGGAAGACACTTAATGACAGAGCCACCCAGGCTCCCCAGTGTGGGACTTTTTAAAGAAATCAGTCAGTAAGCAAACTCACGGCAGGGGTAATGCCACAAAATGGAAACAGTCAACCACAATGTGCTCCTGGAATGCACTTCTGGGAGCATTTGGACTACTTGTTCTTGAATTGGAGCCATTTAGATAAATTAATGTAACTGATATTTAGAAAAATACTATTTCATAAAACATGTATTTTACTATTATGTGTACATATTGAATACTTTAATATAACAAAGATCTCAAAATTTGTCCATATGGAATAGTATTGGGCAGTTATATGAAATGAAGATGTATATTGTTTGATAGTGAAGACAAAGACAACCTTTGGAGAAGTCCACAGTTAATTCTCCTTATTCAACTTGTATGTACTTTCCATTTCCCACCATAAAATATGACCTAATTAAATTTCAGGATCTTGATAATGACTGACACTGTAGTACTTACTATATACCAAGTTTTATTTAACTTTCTTACATTTATTAATCCATTTATTCACAGCTATAATGTCGGTACTATTATTATGTTAGTACCATTATTCTTTTCATTTTACGGAGGCCTAGAAAGGTCAAGTAGGTTGCCCAGGGTCACAATATGAATAACCAGAATAGTTCAGGGAGAGATGTTGGTCACACTAAGAGGGGTGGTGATGAAATAGAGAAAAGGAAACAGCCAGTAAAACTGAGAAGAAAAGTGCTAGGTGTTACTCAAAGTAAGATATTGGTAAGAGAAAAGGGCATGGATTATAATAATCCTAGGTTTTGGCTTGAGAATTCTGTACATGATACTTCCATTTATGAAATTGAAAAGGGGGATGGAATGGTTCTAATGGAAGGGGGAACCACTCTATGAATCTGGAGCTCTTCAAAGACAGACATTGAAGACAAATCCCATCAACTCTCTGAACCCATTTCTATTTCTTGTAGCCTACCAGGAATTATTCTGTTTCAAAAGCAGACTGAAGTTCTCACTTACTTTGTGTATTTTCCTTCCAGGCGATTCCTAAGTATGCATTATGAAAATTTATGAGTGTATCGTTCTTGTATATAAAAATAATTTATTTAAAAGTCTTCATTAGTACTTTGGCCTTCATATTTTTAATTAAATAATATGGAATATTACTGAACTTACCCTAAGTAACTCACAAATAACCACTAAATTTCTTCCTGTGCTTTCCTTAGCAGCGTCTAAATCTTTGTTACTATTCTCATAGGACGTTAGTTTCTTGTTACTTTATCTCTTAGGCATAGAGAGTTGATTACATATAATATTAGTAGCTCAGGTCTGTCAAAATTACCACAAAGTGGGAGAATTACAATGACAGACATTTATTGTCTCAAAGTTGTAGAAGTCAGAAGTCTGAAATCAGTGCCAGAAGGGCACACTTTACAAAGGCTCTAGGGGAGAATCCTTCCTTGCCTCAACCAGCTGCTGGTGGCTCCAAGCATTCCTTGGCTTGTGGCAGACTTATTTCTTCTCTGTCTTTACGTGACCTTCCCCCTGTGTCTGTCTTTTCCCACCAGCAGTGCATCAGTTCTCTTTTCTCCACATTCTTGCCAACACTTGTGATTTCCTGTCTTTTTGATACCAGTCATTCTGACAGGTGTAAGGTGATACCTCACTGAGGTTTTAATTTGTATTCCCCTAATTAGTGATGTTGAACATCTGTTCATATGTCTGTTATCCATCTGTACATTTTCTCTGGAAAAAGATGTACTCAGGTTCTCTGCCCATTTTTAATTGGATTTTTTTATGTTAATCTGTACAAATTCTTCATATATTTTAGATATTAACCCTTCATTGGATGTCATTTACAAATATCTTCTCCCATTCACTAGGTTGCCCTTTTGTTTTATTGATAGTTTCCTTTGCTGTGCAGAAGGTTTTTATTTTGGTGTAGTCCCAATAGTTTCTTTTTGGCTTTTGTATCCTTTGCCTGAGGAGACATATTCATAAATATGTTGCTAAGGCCTATGTGCAAGAGATTATGGACTATGTTTTCTTTTAGGAGTTTTATGGTTTCAGGTCTCACATTTAGATCTTTAATCCATTTTGACTTTATTGTCGTATAAGGTGTAAGAAAGTAGTACAGTTTCATTATTTCACATATAGCTGTCCAGTTTTCCCAGCACCATTAATCGAAAAGACTATGGTTTTCCTGTTGCATGTTCTTGCCTCCTTGGTCATAGATTAACTGACCATATAAGCATGAGTTTGTTTCTGGGCTCTCTGTCCTGTTCTACGTATCTTTTTTTTTTTTTTTTTTAAACCAGTACCATTCTGTTTTGATTACTGTAGCTTTGTAGAATATCTTGAAATATGGGATTATGATACCTCCAAATTTGTTCTTCTTTTTCAAGATTGCTTTGGTTATTTGAAGTTTTTTGTGGTTCCATACAAATTTTAGAATGATTTGTTATAGTTCTTCAAAAAATGCTATTGTTACTGTGATAGGGATCACACTGAATCTATAGATTGCTTCAGGTAGTATGGACATTTTAATGATACCAATTCTTCCAATCCATGAGCATGGTATATCTTTCCATTTGTTTGTGTCATCTTCAATTTCTTTTATCAGTGTCTTGTAGTTTGGAATAAGGTCTTTGACCTAGTTGGTTAAATTTATTTCTAGGTACTTAATGATGTAATATATGGTGATTAACATAACAATAAAAAATTAAAAAAAAATTTATTTCTAGGTACTTTATTCTTTTTGGTGCAAATAGAAATGGAGCTGTTTTCTTAATTTCTCTTCTACTTTGTTATTAGTGTATAGAAACAACAGATTTCTGTATATCAGTTTTTTATCCTGAAACTTTACTGAATTCATTTATTACTTCTAATAACATTTTGGTGGAACTGTTAGGGTTGCTATACATAATACCATGCCATCTGCAAATAATGACAGTTTTATTTCTTTCTTACCAATTTGGATGCCTTTTATTTCTTGTCTGATTGCTGTGGCTAGGACTTCCAATACCATGTTGAATAAAAGAGTTGAGAGTGGTCATTCTTGTCTTGTTCCTGACCTTAAGGGAAAAATTGTTTTAGAACCATCAAGTATGTTAGCTGTGGATTTTTGATATATAGTCTTCATTATGTTGAGATATATTCCCTCTAAACCCACTTTGTTGAGTGTTTTTATCATGAATGCGTGTTGTATTTTGTAAAATGCTTTTCATGCATGTATTGATATGATCATACAGTTTTTATCCTTCCTATTTTTTAATGTGATATATCACATTGATTTGTGACTATTGAAGCATTCTTGTAACCCTAGAATAAGCACAATTTAATCATGTTGAATGAGCTTTTTCATACATTGTTGAATTGGGTTTGCTAATATTTTTTTTTTGAGAATTTTTGCATCTGTGTTCAGAGATACTGGACTGTAGTTTTCTTTTTTTTTAATTTTTTAATTTTGTTGAATTTTTTATAAGTGTCTGTCTGGTGATGGTATCTGGGTATGCTGGCCTAATAGAATGAATTTGGAAAATTTCCTCTTTGATTTTTTGGGATAGTTTGAAAAGAATAGGTATTATCTTTTCCTTAAATGTTTGGTAGAATTCACCTGTGAAGGCATCTGATCACGCACTTTCATTTGTTGGGAGTTTTTTAATTCCTGATTTAATTTCATCTGTTCATCTGATTTGTAAATCTTCCTGATTCGGTTCTGGGCAATTGTATGTTTCTAGGAATTTATCCATTTCTTCTAGGTTCTCCCATTTGTTGGCATATAATTTTTCATAATATTCTCTTATAATTTTTGTTTATTTTTTTCTGTGATGTTGGTTGTTTTTTCTCCTCCTTTACTTCTGATTTTGTGTCCTCTCTTTTCTTGATGGGGCTAGCTGAAGATTTATCAATTTTTTTTTAAAAGAATCAGCTGTTTTATTGATCTATTCTTTTATTCTCTCTTTCATTTTAATTCTCTTATCTTTATTTCCTTTCTTCTACTAATTTTGGGTTTTGTTCTTCTTGTTCCAGCTTCTTTAAGTGTAAGGTTAGGTCTTATGTTTGAGATTTTTCTTGTTTCTTGAGACAGGCCTGTATTGCTTTAAGCTTCCCTCCTAGAACTGCTTTCACTGTGTCCCAAAGATTTTGGACTGTTGTGTTTTTATTTTCAATTGTCTCCGTGTATATATTGATTTCCTCTTTGATTCCTTGATTGACCCATTTGCAGTTTAATAGCATGGTGTTTACCCCTCATGTGTTTGTGTTCTTTCCAGACTTTTTCTTGTAGTTGATTTCTATTTTCATAGTGGTGAGAAAAGATGCTTGATAAGATTTCAGTCTTCTTAAATTTATTGAGACTTGATTTGTGGCCTAACATGTGATCTATCCTGGAAAATGTTCCATGTGCTGAAAGTTGTTACTATTTAACAAATTCCAATATTCCACCAGTACTACACCATTAATAGTTGTTCCAAATATTGCAAAGGTAATGTTGCTGTAATTTACATTTGTAGATACTGATATGCTGTGATGTTAAGTAAATCGCCTAAGATCACACAAGTAAAAATCAAAGTTAAAATTGAAAACAGGGTTTATAAATTCTAAAGTCTACATTTTGCTTTTTTGTTAGAAACACAACACATTTTTATAGATTGTAATAGAAATATATTCCACATACTATGGCAATATATAGATGGAAATATAATTGTGCTTTAGAACATCATAGAATGCTCCACAGAAGTGGCATTTTGAACTGGGTATTGAAGGATAAGTAGCTAATAAGAGAGGTTAGGAGGAGTTGTAGGAATCATGTGTATGGGCACTGAAACAAATTAACATGTTATATTTGAAGAACTATAGGTTCTTTGGTGAAGCTTAAAGTAAAATTATAATTTTTCGTGTTGGGATGGAAAGGGGAGGAGAATAAAAGATTAGATTTAGGCAGAGGTCAGTTGGTAATTGGTATCATATTATCCTCCTGAGGCATTTATATGTTTATAAGTTATTATTTATTTTTAAAGATTTTGTTTATTATTTATTATTTATCAGAGAGAGAGAAAGAGAGAAACATAAGCAGGGTGAGTGGCAGGCAGAGGGAGAAGCAGGCTCCCTGCTGAGCAAGGAGCCCGATGCTGGACTTGATCCCAGATGCTTAACTGACTGAGCCACTTAGGGGTCCCTTATATTTTATTTAATAAACCATGCAGAGCCACTGAATGTTAATAAATGGGAAAGATATCATAAGAGGTAAGTTTAATAAAAATAAAGTAGCATGGGATATTGATTAAAGTAGAAAAAAAAACCTCAAAATGGGGAAACCAGTTGGGAGCCACTTAAATTGGGGAAGATTTGATGAAAGCAAAAAATGTAGCACTGGGCATGAGGAATTGTAGAGAAGAAAGAGATATTTAAGAAGTAGGCAGGCTTGTCAGAATTGGATAATTTGACACTGAAGATTCTAGTTTAGGTGACTAGGGCTCTCTGACCAGGGCTTTAAAAATGCAGAATCAAAAAGGAGGGGCATATATTGAGAAATAAGTTAATTTCTTGGCATGTATTTAAGACATCTAGGAATGCGTATCCGGTGGCAATTGGAAATTTGGACCACATAGAATATACAAAGACACGTTTTTAATGAAGTCGGAATAGTAAAAGTTTGAAAGTGAGATAAGTATAGAACTAAAGATGAAACTCTAGAAATATCAATACTTATGGGACAGGTGAGTTGGAAGGTCTTGAGAAAGAATAGAAAGAGGAAGAAAGTGAACAGAAACACAGTGGAGCCCTGGAACCTGAAGAGGTCTTGAGTTTTAAGAAGGTAGAAGATTTTTTTTCCTATAAATTTTTTTATTGTTATGTTAATCACCATACATTACATCATTAGTTTGTGATGTAGTGTTCCATGATTCATTGTTTGCGCATAACACCCAGTGCTCCACGCAGAACGTGCCCTCTTTAATACCCATCACCAGGCTAACCCATCACCCCACCCCCCTCCCCTCTAGAACCCTCCGTTTTTCAGAGTCCATCGTCTCTCATGGTTCGTCTCCCCCTCTGATTTACTTCCCTTCATTCTTCCCCTCCTGCTATCTTCCTCTTTTTTTTTTTCTTAACATATATTGCATTATTTGTTTCAGAGGTACAGATGTGTGATTCAACAGTCTTGCACAATTCACAGCGCTCACCATAGCACATACCCTCCCCAATGTCTATCACCCAGCCACCCCATCCCTCCCACCCCCCACCACTCCAGCAACCCTTAGTTTGTTTCCTGAGATTAAGAATTCCTCATATCAGTGAGGTCATATGATACATGTCTTTCTCTGATTGACTTATTTCACTCAGCATAACACCCTCCAGTTCCATCCATGTCGTTGCAAATGGCAAGATCTCATTCCTTTTAATGGCTGCCTAATATTCCATTGTGTATATATACCACATCTTCTTTATCCATTCATCAGTCGATGGCCATCTTGACTCTTTCCACAGTTTGGCTATTGTGGACATTGCTGCTATAAACATTGGAGTGCACGTACCCCTTCGGATCCCTACATTTGTATCTTTGTGGTAAATACCCAGTAGTGCAATTGCTGGATCGTATGGTAGCTCTATTTTCAACTTTTTGAGGAGCCTCCATACTCCAACTCCAACACACGGAGATTGAACTATCATCAAAAGCAGTTTTAGAGGAGAGGTGGAGATGAAATTTCAGAAGATTGGAACTGAATTGAAACTCAAACTAAAAATGGTAGTATATCAAGTGATAATTAAGCACAGACCAAATTCAAGAAGATTTACAATAAAAGGAAAAAAAAAGAAAAACATAGGGGATTCATTTTTCTTGGGAGGAACTTGTCTATGTGCCCATCAATGCAATAGGGTTCCTTCTTGCACCACCCACACTGTTAGCTGAAGTCAGTTTCTCCTAGAACTAATAACGTCACCATCTGCCTCACCATTACATCAATGTCTACAGTGCTCCAGATGTCTAATTTTTTATTCTCTTTTTAAATTTGAAATACATTTGACATATAACATTGTGTAAATTTAAGGTGTACAGCATGTTAATTTGATACATTTATATATTATAATATGATTGCCATTGTATCAATGATTAGTACCTCTATCACATTACATAATTATCTTTTCAGTTGTTGGAATAAAGTTCTAGTCTTGTAGGAATTTTCATGATCATAATACAGTATTGCTTATATTCACTATCTTGTACATTCATCTTCAGAAGTTACTTGCTACTTGTTAAAGGTTTGTACTCTTAAAAAACATCTGTCTTATCTCCCCACCCCCATCTCCTGTAACCACCATTCTATTTTCTGTTTTTGTAAGTTTTGCATTTTTAGATTCCACATGTAAGTGATATTATTATTTTTTTTTTTTTTGAAGTGAAGTGAAGTGAAAGTTTGTTAAGTGAAGGTGAGAACAGAAAGGAAAGAGAAAGCTCTCTAGAGTGAGAAGGGTCCCAAATGGATTGTCACTGAGGGCTTTTAGTGGCAGTCTTTTATTGAGAACTGACTGGGAAGCTTGTGGCCTTGAGATTCTTGTGCCATCTTGGTTTGAGCAAGGACCATTGATAACACCGTTAATGACTTTTTTGAGGTTTGATATAAATGATATCCTATAATACTTGTCTTTCTCTGTCTGACTTCTCTCACTTAGCATTTATCCATGTTGTCACAAATGGCAGGATGTCCTTTTTTCTCACAGTGGAAAACTATTCCATTGTATATACATCTGACCCTTGAATAATGTGGGCATGGGGGTGCTAAACCCCAAGCAGCTGAAAATCTGTGTATAAATTTTGACTCCCCAGAATAGCCTATTGGAAACCACCAAGCCTAACCAATAACAGTCAACACATATTTTGTATATTATATGTATTACATACTGTATTCCTAGAATAAAGTAAACTAGAGAAAAAAGTTAGAATAATCATAATGAAGAGAAAAAGATATTTATAGTATTACATTGTATTTCTATAAAAAACTGACTTTTAAGTAGACTTGCGTAGTTCCAATCCATGTTATTCAAGGGTCAGCTGTATATAACACATCTTTATTCACCCACTGAAGGACACTTAGGTTTTTTCCATATCTTGGATATTATGAATAATGTTGCAGGAAACATGGGTGTGCATATATCTCTAAATATCCTGTCTTTGTTTCCTTCGGGTATATACCCAGAAATGGAATTGCTGGATCATATGGGAGATCTATTTTTAATATTTTGAGGAACCTCTGTATTGTTTTCCATAGTGGCTGCACCAATTTACATTCCGCTTAACAGTGCATGAGGGCTCCCTCTTCTCCACATCTTTGCCAACACTTCTCTCCTGCTTCTTGATAATAGCCATTTGAAAAAGTGTGAGTTATCTCATTGTGGTTTTGATATTCATTTCCTCAGTGATAAGTGATTTGAGCATCTTTTCATGTACCTGCTGGCCATTTGGATGTCTTCTTTGGAAAACTGTCTATTTAGTTCCTCTGCCCATTTTAAAATCAGATTTTAAAAACTTATTTATTTGTTTGTTTGTTTATTTATTTATTTATTTATTGCTTCCTTGCTTGCTATTGAGTTGTATGAGTTCTTTATATATTTTGGATATCAAGCCCCTATCTGATAAAGGATTTACAAAACTTTTCTCCCATTCAGTAGGTTGACTTCATTTTATTGTTTCTTCTGCCATGCAAAAGGTTTTACGTTTGATATAGTTTCATTTGTTCATTTTTGCTTTTGTTTGTGCTCTTATATACAACAAATCATTGCTGAGACCAATGGTGAGGAGTCTCTTTCCTAAGTTTTCTTCAAAAGGTTTTATGGTACCAGGTGTTATGTTTAAGTTTTTAATCGATTTCAAGTTAATTTTTGTGGGTGGTGTAAGATAGGTGTCTAATTTTATTATTCTGCATGTATTTGTTCAGTTTTTCCCAAACCATTTTTTGAAGAGACTATCATTTCCACATTGGGTGTTCTTGGCTCCCTTGCTGAATATTAGTTGACTGTACCTGTGTGGGTTTAGTTCTGGGTTCCCTATTTTGTTCTGTTGTCCATGTGTCTATTTTTGTGCCAGTACTATACTTTTTTTTCCTTTAGATTTATTTATTTTAAAGTGAGAAAGTATGCATGCATGAGCAGGGGGAAGGGTGGAGGGACAGGGAGAGAGAATCCTAGACAGACTCCCTGCTGAGCATGTAGCCTGACCTGGAGCTTGATCCCAGGCCCCTGAGATTATGACCTGGGCTGAAATGAAGAGTCGACTGCTTAACAGACTGAACTACCCAGGCACCCCTCCATACTATTTTTTTATTGTAGATTTATAATTGAGTCTGAAATTAGGGTGATATCTCTAGCCATATTCTTTTCCTCAGGATTGTTTTGGCTACGTGGGGTCTTTGGTGGTTTTATATAAAGTTTGCATTGTTTTTCTATTTATGTGAAGAATTCCATTGTTATTTTGATAGGGATTGTGTTGAATCTATAGATGGCTTTGGGTACTATGGAAATTTTAACAATATTCTTTTAATCCATGGGCACAGTATGTCTTTCCATTTGTTTGTGTCTTCTTTGATTTCTTTCAGCAGAGTCTTGGTTTTTGTTATACAGTTCTGTCACTTCCTTGGTGAAGGTTTTTCCTAGGTATTTTTGATGCTTTTATGAATGGAATAGTTTATTTCACTTTCACATGTTTCATTTCAGTGTAGAGCCATGCAACCAATTCTGAATGTTAATTTTATATACTACAACTTTACTAAAATCATATGGACCTCTTCCTTTCCAATTTTGATACCTTCTATTTCTTTTTCTTGCATAATTATTCTAGCTAGAATTTCCAGTACTATGGTGATAGTGGGCAGTTTTGTTCCTGATCTTAGAATAAAAGCTTTCAATTTTTCTCCATCCAGTATAATGTTAGCTGTGGATTTGTAATTTATGGCCTTTATAATGTTGACATATATTCTTTCTATACCCAATACATCAAGTTTTTTATCACGGAACGTATTGCATTTTGCCAAATGCTTTTTCAGCATCTATTGAGATGAGCATATGAGTTTTATCTTTCATTGTATTAATGTAATGTGTTACATTTATTGACTTGTGTATGTTGAAGTGTCCTTGATTCCCAGGAATAAATCCCACTTGGTCATGGTGTATAGTCCCTTTAACATCTTACATTCAGTTTACTAATACTTATTTTAGGAATTTTTGCACCTATATCAGGGATATTGGTTTGTCTAATTTTTTCTGAGATTTGGATGAAGACACTGAGGGCAGTTTCGATCTTCCATTTAAACCCAGTGCAGTTTCCATCAGGCTCTGTTCTCCCCTTGCCATCACTTCTTAATTACCAAGATCTTTATTGCAAAGTGTTTTTTTAGAGTTAGTAATATGTTTATTTACATGATTTTTTTTTTTTTTTGGATGAATACTCTCCCTATGCCCTCCTACAGCTTGTGTTGGGTCTGTATTTCTCATCATTGTCATCATTGTAACCCTAGTGCCTAGAAGAATAACTAATTTGAAGTTCTGGCAATATTCTTCACAACCTAGGAATCCTCTTGATACCAAGTTGTTCTTGTTTATTTTACTTTGTTTTTTGATGTTTTCAGGTTTTTTTAAAATTCTAGTTAACATATAGTATAGTATTAGTTTCAAGAGAATTTAGTGGTTCATCATTTACATATAACACTCAACACATCACAGCAAGTGCCCTCCTTAATCCCCATCACCCATTTAGCCCATCCCCCACCCACCTCCTTCCACTCCAGCAACCCTCAGTTGATGCCAAGTTTTTCTAAAGTTGAAATCATCAGCATCAGACTTACTGAGTTTCTCAGATAAGAAACAGAGGCATGAGCAACTATTAGATAGTAACTATTATCATTGTGTTTATATACCAATATTTGCGGAGTCAGTAGTGTAAATTACACTGATGGAAGAGAAAGAGATGACAAAATATGCCCAAACTGGGAAGCTGGGATGTGGACCCAGGCAGTCTGCTGCCTGGACTCTCTACCATGTATCACATGGCCCCTTGCCTCAGTCAGATTTTTTTGAAATTCTGTGGATTAAGATGAGTAGGCAGTCTGAAATCAATCAGAAATACTCCTCATTTAAGTGAGTTTTTAAAGGCTTGATTAGGGCCCCTGGGTGGCTCAGATGGTTAAGCGTCTGCCTTCGGCTCAGGTCATGATCCCAGGGTCCTGGGATCGAGCCCCACATCGGGCTCCCTGCTCCGCGTGAAACCTGCTTCTCCCTCTCCCTCTGCCTGCCACTCCCCCCCGCACTTGTGCTATCTCTCTCTGTGTCAAATAAAAAAATCTTTTAAAAAAATAAAGGCTTGATTAGCTCTTTATTAAGGAATAGCCATTATTAAATAAAATATGTACAGCAACTGGATTGTCAAGTAATATAATTTTTTTTTCTAACTTGCAGTATCATTTGCCATCAGAATGAGCCTGATCAGCAAAGTTCTCTAATACTATGTATACAAAATCTGCAGTTCAACTGTACAAAACATTTGATATCGTTAATGTGACTTAAAAGGGAATAGAATCTCCTATAGTAGGAATTGTTCTAATCATGGATCCTGATTATCAATCACAATTGATGAGAACTTTATTGATATCCTAGGTACAGCTATATAACCTGGATCCAAAGAGAAAAAAATCAAACATTAAGAAGTACAGTGTTTGGGACACCTGGGTGTTTTAGTCGATTAAGCACCTACCTTCCGCTCAGGTCATGATCTCAGAATCCCAGATCGAGCCCCACGTCAGGCTCCCTGCTCAGCAGGGAGTCGGCTTCTCCCTCTGCCCCTCCCCCTACTCGTGTGCACGTGCTCTCTCCCTCTTTCTCAAATAAGAAATCTTAAAAAGAAAAAAGTACAGTCCTCACAAATACTGCAGTTTAGCTAAGATCATAGGTGTGTTTCAAAACACATGTTCAAAAAAGGGGGATTATTTAAAATGGAACAAATAACTTGCATCTAAATAGGGTTTCATAAAGTAGAATTCAGAAATTACCTTCATCAGAACTGTCACAACTGTAGTCTAACTTGCCCCCAGCAGTGTAATTCTGGCTGCACAGTGGAAACACCTGAGATTCTGAATTAGAGTAGTTTCTGGGTATCAATCAGTGTTTAAGCCAAAGCAAAACAGACCAGGAATACCTCCAATAAGAGTTTTAAATGATTTCGTGTTGAGAATCATTATCCTGGTGTATATATTGTTGGGTGGCAGAGACCCTATTTTTTCCTTGTATCATCAGCCCTGTACAGAAGCTCATTTACAATGAATTCGGTCTCATTGTTCTGAAGTTCAGGTTCTCAATTGCTCCTCTGGACTTGTCCTGCCTATCTCATCCCTACCCCTAGGACCCTCCGATGTTCCCTACCTTGGGGGATTGCACAACTCACCACAATTAAACTTCGGAACACTGGGAGCATTCTAAATTTTGTCCAACAGTGAATCATCAACAGGTGAATCATGAAGTTCTCTCCCTTTTCCCTTCTAAATATTGCTAAAATCAGGCCACTTTTTTCCATCGAACCTGCTCTGTCAATCAACAAATTTCTCAACTTGACAATAGTCTCAACTGGTCTCCTTTCTATAGACGTTCTTCTACCGCTAACCCACATTTCATCCAGAGTGGGTTTCCTGAAATGCAAATCTGATCAAACTGTTCTCTGCTTAAAAGTTGGCAGCAGCTTCCAAATGCCTAACACCCCCCAGCTCCCATCCCGCCGCCATGTGTTCTAGAGAGGACTCCAATCTCTGGCCCTTTGTCTCTGCAGACTCATCACCTACACGGTAAGCCAGCCTGAGCGTCAATACTCAGCACCTTCCAGTGCCTTGAATGCACTTCTCAGCGTTCACACACTTCGCTCTCTTTGTCCCAGTACTGCGACTGCCTTGCCTCAGCTTGAAATCATGGCAGACTTCTCTGGCCAGCTCCTTCTCGCCAGGTTATTCTACTGTCAGTTCCCATAGTGCTATTTATTTCTTATATCCTAGCACTTTCCTCATGCTATTGTCAGTGCTTAGTAAATTTTCAATATTCCCAGCCAGTAGTAGTTCTATAAGGGAAGGGACTATTTTTGTTATTTTAATCTATGTAAGGTTCTATTTCTAACACTTCAGTTGAAAAATGAGTAAAGTTTCAAATGGCAAATCAGGAAGATAATTAGGGTCTTAAAAGCTCCAGCCCAAAATGATGACTATGATGATCAGGAAGATGATTGTGATAACTCGTAATACTAATGGATGGCATTGTTGAGTGCTCACGCAGTGCTGGGCCTTATGCTAAGTCATTTACGTTAATTATGTATCATTTAGTTCTCATGGCAACCCTGTATTTTTTAATGTGTTAATAATTAAAATTTATAGTCAGATGTTTGAGTCTAGGTTCACACTTTAAAACATTAGTGATAGGAATACAAAAACTACCTAATCTATCATTTCAATAAATGTGTTGAAGATGTGTTATGTTAAATTTAGCACATTTGACAGTGGTATGTGCTTTTTATGGATTTCTTTTCATTATAATAGGAACCTGTGGCCTTAACTACTAATTGTAGCAAATTATATTAGTTTCCCAATTATGGCAGTGATAGTTAATTTCCTTCTTAAATATATTTATTTAAAAAAGGTAGGGTCCATGGGGCATCTGGGTGACTCAGTCGGGTAAGCGTCTGCCTTAGGTTCAGGTCATGATCCCAGGGTCCTGGGATCAAGCCCCACATCGGGCTCTTTGCTCAGCGGGGAGTCTGTTTCTCCATCTCCCTCTGCCCCTCTCCCTGCTCATTCTCTCTCTCTCTCTCAAATAAATAAAATCTTAAAAAAATTAAAAAGTAGGGTCCATTAAAAAAACATTAAATAGACAGCATTGTTGATTGTATACCAATTTATAGAAAATGATGTAGGGGGTCTGTGAATAACTCCACTTTAAGAAACAAAGCCTCTGAGCATTAAGAAATTGACGGAGGAGGGTGAGGGGGATGGGGGGATGGGGTAACTGGGTGATGGGCATTAAGGAGGGCACATGATGTAATGAGCAGTGGGTGTTATATGCAATTGATGAATCACTGACCTTTACTTCTGAAACTAGTAACACATTATGTTAATTGATTATAAACAAAAAAAGAAATGCCCAATACCTTGAATTTATTAGGACCTCATACCAGTAACTAAAATTTTCCAGTGGTAGTAGTCCAAAACTACAGGTCAGAGATAATAAGCCTTTCAGATGTAAAAATCTTAAGGCCCCCTTGAGTATGGAGTCCCAGTTGAGTTGACTTTCAGAAGAGACTGTGAATGTGCAAAGGACTATTTTAATCCTAGGTTTACAACTCTGAGAAGTAATAGGGATAAGAGGCAACAGTGGATGTTTAATTTTTGTTTTAAATGGAGGTGTTCTCAACGTGTTTGCAAGGCAGAAAGAAGTAAGCCTGCAGAAAGGGGAGACGGAATACGCTTGAGGACGGAGAATTGATGAAGCAAGGTCCCAAGGGAAGAGGTGGAGATGAGTTCAAGATGATTGATAGAGGAAATGAGGGTGTCTGGGGAGTGAGAGGATTGATTGAGGAGATAAATTGGTACAAAATGAAGCCAGATGTTTTAAAAAACAAATGTTATCCACCTTACACTTTTATGTAGGCTTTTTCCTGTTAAAATGCCTTGATCAGAAACTGGAGGTCGGCTCTTCCAGTAATCACCATCGTCGGTGCCTTCCTCCGACATAATGCCTTCCTCCCATGTGTAGCAATTTGTGTTCTCTTAGGAGAGTCTCCAGAAAGAAAAGCAGGCCTACATTACACTAGATTCCACACAGTATCAGGCTCATTAATGTATTTATTGGGTGAGCATAGGAGGGCAGATTACAAGCTGATATAAATGTAAAAGAAAGCTAACAGGTTCCCCCCCCACCTTAATTCTTTACACTAGACCTCCCTTTTCCAGCTGCTGATTGCTATAATGTAGCTAGGAGAAATATTTAAAAGTCAGATGTATAAAAGGTACACTAACATTTTAAATATTCTAACTTTGTCTCTTTCAAACTATTTTCCCAAGGTTTTAAAGGAACGTGGAAACATTATTTCTGCTGGGGATTTTTTTTTTTTTTTTTTAACAGAAGCCCAAAGTCTGAATTAGTAACTTCCTAAATGCCTTGACGGCAAAAACCATATGCAAAGTGTGAGACTAGAAAAGGAGTTGCAAGAGCATTTGTTTGTGAGTTGAGGGTTGTAATCGCAAAAGCACTTTCCTAATCCCAAATTTTATTTCACTACCTTGAATGACGGTCTCCACAGGAAGGATTGAGTAAAAGATATTTATGACAATAACTTCTGTCTCTTTCAACTGGATTTTATGTAATTAAATAATCCAAACTGGTGACTTTAAATGATAAACTTTTATTCTGAATATACTGTTTTTGCACAAGATTTAACACAACATTTTCTGGGATTATAAATATTTTTATAACAGTATTATACAAATTTTTACAAAACTTCTTTTATCAGGCTAGTTAATTTCCACAAAAGTGTCAAGAGAACATAATAAAGGGGAGAAAAGATCTTTTGTTCACAAAGCCAATTGGCCTTTTGCATGGATGCACACTGAGCATTTCAATAAAAGTATCCCTAAAAAGCATGATCCAACAATCATACGGCACAACAAAAAAGACAGCTTTGTCAGGTCACACTGTAAACTCAACTGGCATCTATACAAGACAGTATCCCGTTAGTCTCAGTGGAATTTCTTTGAGTTAATTACATGAACTAGAAATAAGGTAGAGGAAACTCCTGCTAAGGGTTGTCTGAGCCTTTGAAATTCTGGAATTTATTCAACACTTGATACATCTGTTGTACTGATTTGCTCTTTACAGAAATATACATGGAATATTAGCAATATTAACATTCTGCTAATGGGACAACACAAGTTCTACATGGTAATAAAATATTTTAAGTTGGGGGCAAGTGAAATCATCGTTCTATTCTACACTTGAAAAAATCACAGCGCTCACTTTGTTTCACAAGGTCAAACTGTCTACCTCTAGATATTTTAATGTTAACTGACGATTAATGGAATCGTTCAGAGTTTTAAATTAAGACATAGAATTTAAGCTTTGGTGGAGAGAAAGATTTAAATAAGACCTAAAATAGAAGAGAGCATCAAATAAGCAAGTAACACTTGGGTTGCAAAGGTCACTTAAAAGGGATACTGCCTATTTGAACCCAGTAAGGCCAGTTTTAAAGTTAATAAAAGGAATATCCTAGGAAAACTTACAAATGGCAGCAACACTGTTTTGTTTTGTGTTCTTTTTTTCCCAAGTAAAGCAATAATGCCTCAAGCATTAGAAACATGAAAAAAGATCATACTAAAATCTTATAGGCCCAGGACCTAAAAATCTCTTCAATCAAACTTGCTAACTATGTCATGTTAAAAACCTGTTACAAATATGGACCACGATTGGTGTTTGGCAGTAATGCTGGTTGTTCAAATGAAGAAAATGTAAAGAAATCATTAATGTAAAAGTCATTCCTGTTACTCAACACCAATGTAAGACTGATTTCGTTTTGGTGACAAACTACATTAAACTGGATGAGTAGAGCAAAAATGAAAGAAGCCAAAGCATTTAAAAGCTTTTTTCTCTCGATCGCTTAGTCTTTGAAAATCAATATTTATAACAGGCTATAATTTAAGGTCTTGTCAAGAATTAGAACTCACAGAAAAATCCTAAATTAAACACAACAATTTGATGGGAATGAATGTTACTGTCTTTGAAAAAATGCTAAGAGTATGAAGACTAGTATTAGGCAGGAGAACAACTTTTAGTCAGAAAGCACGTTCTTACCCAATTTATTACCAAGTACATGGTTCTCATAGTATAGGTTTATTTTATAACAGAAAATCAAGGATCATAGCAAGACTCGTGCATGTAAATATATTTTGATGGCAAATGGAATCAACAGGACCCTGCCAAGAGACGCCGAGTTTAACTGTGATTAATGCAACAGTAACATAGTTGATGAAAACATACTATTTCAGTGACATTAGCCACAAAAATATATTTAATAGATTTTAAAGATAATTTTAAGGTAGTTTGTTGTATGCTGGAAGCAATTCAGTTGTTTTAATGTGCGTCATATATACACACGAACTAACATAATTTTATATTTTGATTTCCCCTTCCCAACACTCTCATGATTTAAAATAGTCTAGCAAAAGGTAACAGTAAGGTTTAAATATGTAATCAACAAACAACATGATTTAAACATAGTGTCACTAGAGTGAGAAGTTCTGTGTGTGTGTGTGTATATATATATATATTTTTAATCACTTTGGTGTTTTCTAAAATGTCAATACCAGGTACAAATGAGACTACAAAATCACAACAATGTGTTAGAAATGGTAACTGATGTCAACTCTTAGCACAATAGCTGGCAAAATGATTCCACTCCCACCCACCCCCGTTTTTAAATAAAAAATAGTTTAAATAAGGAAATATACACAAATGGTTCCTAGGGCATATGGGTGGTGGGAGGGAGTTACAAATGTGTGCAAAGCTGAAAACAAAACAAATGTCTTTTAAACTACGCCAAAGACGTGGTTACGTCTTTGATATGCGGAGCATAATAAAGCATGCTGGATAATGTTAGCAAGATATTGACTTAAAAAGGATGTATAAGAAAATGTCCAGCATATACACACACCAATACTTGGTATGTTCAAAATAAAAAGGCATTTCGCCATAAAAAATATCTGTATACTTCCAGCCTTCGGCAGAATTACTCACTTGAACTAGAATTACACATCCATAGTTTTTACCCTTTCTTCAAACACTGTTGACTCCTGCAAATTATTTTTAAAAGCATAAATAATAATCTAGCATATTAGTCTATAATGAAATATCCCATTTACTACACTAATCATTTTCACCAATGAGGCTGTATAAAAACAATTCTGATTATTCACAATCAAGTGTTCATGTGCATACATACAGATTCAAGGTTTCCTATTTGTTCAGATTATTATAAAACCCTCATCAAACTGCATGGAAATTTTGGTCAAGTGATCATATACCCTTTACAATGGAGGGAGAAAAGCAGCAGCAGCAGAAACGTCTGGAGTGTATGTGCTACTATTCAAACGAACAAAGAGGAAACCTAGTGTGAATCTTCATCGAGAACGTATATGGACTCTTCAAAAAATAAATGTGTCAAATCTGATTTATGTACTTACAATATCTGTACATAGGTTTTCAGGCAAAAGCACGAGTCTGTATAAAATCCGTTAGCCCATTTCACCATTTACCTACGCCAGTCATTCGGCATTGACATTGCACAGTATATTCAGAGTAATTAAACGACATTTTTAAGGGTGACTTAGGTGCATTACACTGCAAGGTTCAGAGTCTTACATAACAATAATGTCACTCGGTTAACTTTTCAAAGGACTATACTCTACAGTAAGAGAAAAACAAACCGAAAGTTAAAATAGCGGCAGCATCATGCAAAATACCCTTGGTAACCAAAGTTCATTTATCACAAGAAAAAACGTTTTCCCCTCCCCCCCAACAAGCTTCTCTTAAGAGCATTTTGAAATATCTGGCTAGCACTACATAACTTTACTGTGAACAAAAAGAAACATTACATCGAAGCACTGATTCAGGGCTTACATTTATGAGGAAACATGTCAGATGTTCAAATTGCATCTTCAAGCACCTTTAGTTTAATAGTTTCTTAGTTATTGTTTTCAAACACCGATTCATTACCCCAGCAAAACTTAATTGGTCGTCATTTGTGTTCCTATTTTGGCAGAGAAGCCATTCTTCATAAGGCATTTTATTTATGGCAAATTTCTTTCCATAGAAAGTTAGCCATTATTTCTATTTCAACAGATTACATCAATCTCTTTCTCTCTATTTTGTTTTTCAATAATAACTACTCAAAGCAGGAAATAATTTTTAACAGAAGAATACATGAAGGCAAAAATAACTCATTTTTTTTTCCTCTAGAGATTTTCTTGGTAAAAGAACAAGAATTGCAGCAAGTCAAAATTCCAGGTCAAGGTCAAGACAATTTGTATGATTCATAAACAGTGTGGGGAGCCCTTTTACATATAATCACCAACAACGCAAACAACAAACTCCAATTTTCCAATAGAGCATGTATAGAATTTTGCTTTGATGTTATACATAGATGATGCAGCATTCACACAAGTTTAAGGATCTGAGACCCTGACATGCAGCCAGTGGGGGCCATATGCGTCTGCGCCTTAGATTTAGCCATGGTATGGTCCCAGCTAATGTTCAGCTCATTCCACAGTTGACCCTATCTTAACGCAACTGAGGCCTCATGTTTTGGCAGGGTCTGGAGTTTAATTACGCAGATTGAGTTTTAGAAGGTCATAATTGGCAGTGTCTGCTGCCAGATAAAAGCCAAAGTAGTACAAACTGGACTCCGATGATGGACCACAGGGAGGGATTCAATCCAGAAACACCACCACAGTCGGTATAATCCTCCTGTTGGTAAGAAAAGGAGAAAGAAAAATCCTGAAGAAATACTTAGTAAGCCATCTTTCAGAGCACCCATGTTTAGTCCACTTCTGAACTCACCTGATAAAATGCTTTTAATTGGAATCCAAATAAATTACATTACCCTAGATTTTAGAGTTCAGCAATTTTGAATAAAGCGATTTCCCTAGTACCATTTCAAGAATGCTTTAAATTTTGAGTTGCAGATTCTGATGGTTAAGGAAGAAAACACTTGAATAATAAATGCTGTTTTGACTAATATACCAGTTGCTGAATAAAAAAACTTTCACAGTACCAGATATTCCTACATATTTATAGAAATAAGGAGTAAATGTAAAATTTACTGTACGTTTTATAATTCCCAAGAATTATGCTCAATAAGGCAAAGTTTGGTACTGGTAAAATCAATGTGAGAAATGATCTCTCTTTTCCATATCCTTTATATCTAGTCAAAGGTGAACACACCACGCTGCACATGTAGCATCTGGACCTTCACCAAAAGTAAAAGAAAGAATAATGTATTTGAATCATACATGAAAAGTCACTCTAAAAACATATTCAAAATAAAAAGCTAAGCAATTAGAGACATTTGTTTGATATACGGAACCATGAAATATAAGCAACTGATATACCTATTTGGACCCTCCATTGTCTCATGGTAGCTCATTAAGTTCCTTTAAATGCAAAATTATCCTTTATCTTTTATTCCTAGGTTCTGTGTTTTGTAACATTTTCTACAACCTTTGATTTCTTTCAATTACTGAATTTCATTAAAGATGTTTCGGAAAATAAGTAGATGTAGATATGAGGCTTTTTAAAATATTCACTATGCCAAGGTTCATCGTCCAATAATCAAAATAATAAGTTATGTAAGTAAATAAAATGTTCAGAATGATTTTCCAAAGACTCTGAGCTTGCAGAGAAGAGAACGTTGGCTTGTTTTCCTCACCAGGGTTTAATACAGTGCCTGCCACCCAGTAAATAAATAAAATTTCTTTCTTGAGCTGCATTTTTGAGGCAGAGCACTTCTGTTAAAGAGAAGTCTGAAAGAAACAAAAGAATCTATTAAGAAAAAGTTTATTTTTCAAAAGCTAGTTCCTAAATCTAAAGAGTAGCATCAAATGATGATCCATTCTTGGTCCTCATCTTATTTTACTTTTCAGGAGCATTTGGTAATGTACAACATTCTCCCCTTAAAATATCTTCCCATTTATATTTGCCCAACACATCTGGTTTCCTCCAAACTTGTTTTGGGTTCATCTTACTCACTTTAGCTCAACCTGCTTCTCTTCTTGCTCTCTACATGATAGACTTCCAGAAGTTACTTCTCTCTTTTTATTTATACTTTCTAATCTAATCTAGTCCTATAGCTTTCAATTCCATTTATTTGTTAATAACTCATAATTTTATCCTATTTAATATGAAATGATTTTTGCTTGTGTTCTTTCATTTTGCTTTAAAAATTCTAACTTTTAGTTTTAATAGACAAAATTGTAAGATATTTAAAGTATATATTTAGGTGATTTGATACACATTGTGAAAGGTTACCCCACCCACAATAATTAACATGTTCATTATCCACATATTTATCATTTTCCCCCCCATTGGTGAGGATATTTAAGTTTTACTCTCTTGGCAGATTTCAGTTCTACAGTATAATCAAATATAATCAGATTTTATTAGATCCCCAGACTACTCATACTATAGCTGAAAGTTTGTATCCTTTTGCCACCCTCTCCCTACCTCTCCGCTAGCTACTGACAGCTCCTTTTCTGCTCTTGGCTTCTTTGAGTTTGATTCCTTTTAAAAATAGAATCCACATATAAGTGATGTCATGCACTATTTGTCTTCGTCTTGCTTGTTTCATGTAGCATAATGCCCTCAAGGTCCAACACTGTTGTCAAAAATGGCTGGGAGTCTTTCTATCTATCTACATACCACTTCTTCTTTAACCATTCCTCTGTTGACGGACACTTAGGTTGTTTCTATATTTTGGCTATTGAAAAAAATGCTACAATGAACATAGGGGTGCATATATCTTTTCTAGTGTTTTCATTTTCTTCAAATGAATACCTACAATTGCCAATTCATACAGTAGTTGTATTTTTAATTTTTGAGGAACCCCCATACCAGTTTTTCATAGTGGTTGTACCAATTAACATTTCCACCATTAACACAAGAGGATTCCCTTTCTCCCGATCCTTGCCAGCAATGGTTATCTCTTGTCTTTTTGATAATAGCTATTCTACAAGGTGTGAAGTGATATCTCCTTGAAGTTTTGATGTGCATGTCTCTGTTAAGTGATGTTGAACCTCCTTCATGTAGAGACATACCTTGGATATACTGCAGGTTCAGTTCCAGTTGCAGATAATTCAATAAAGGGAATATCTCAATAAAGCAGGTCAAAATAATGTTTTGGTTTCCCAGTGCATATAAGAGTTACGTTTATACTATACTGTTGTCTCTTAAGTGTATAATAGCATTATGTCTAAAAAAGTATATAATTTAAAAAATACTGTAGTGATAACAAATGCTAGCCATCATCTGGGTTTTCAGTGAGTCTTTTTTTTTTTCTTTTTTTTCTTGTTTGAGGGTCTGGCCTCGATTGTTGATGGCTGCTGACTGGTCAGGGTGGTGGTTGCTGCAGATAGGGTGGCCGTGGCCATCTCTTAAAGTAAGACGACAATGAGTTTGCTACATTGACTGACTCTCAGAACAATCTGTCAATCCTCTCAAACCCTGTCACTGCTTGATCGACTAAGTTTAGGTAATATCTTAACTCCTCTGTTGTCATTTCAACAATATCCGCAGCTTCTTCATCAGGAGTAGATTCTATCTCCAGAAACCACTTTCTTTGCTCTTCCAGAAGAAGCAACTCTTCATCCATTCAAGTTTTGTTGTGAGATTGCAGTGAGTCAGTCACATCTTCAGGCTCCACTTGTAATTCTAGTTCTCCTGCCATTTCTACCCCATCTGCAGTTACTTCCTCTACTGCAGTTTTGAACCCCTCACAGTTATTCATGATGGTTGGAATCAACCAGGTGTAGTCTCCATAAGCAGTCACATTTTGAAAGGAATTTCTGCCCCCCTCAGTAGTAGGTCTCAACAGTAGGCTTCAAATGTTCACTAAACCATGTTGTAATGTGCTGTCATCCAAGCTTTGTTGTTCCATTGATAGAGCACAGGCAGAGTAGACTGAAAATCCCTGGGATTTTCAGAATGGTCAATGAGCATTGACTTCAACTTAAAGTCACCAGCTCATTAGCCCCAAACAAGAGAGATAGTCTATCCTTTGAAGATGGGTAGTGACTTCTCATCTCTAGCTATGAAAGAACTAGATGACACCTTTTTGCATTGCAAAAAGGTGTCATCTAGTTCTTTCATAGCTAGAGATGATTCATTGATGAATCATAGCTGATTCATTGAAAACCTGCTGCAACCCTGTTTGTTTCCTACAGTTAAGAGGTTGCTGGAGGGGAGGTGGGTGGAGGGATAAGGTAACGGGGTGATGGGCATTAAGGAGGGCACGTGATATAATGAGCACCAGTTATTATATGCACCTGATGAATCACTTAACTCTACCTCTGAAACTAGTAATATAATGATATGGTAATTAATGGAAATTAAAAAATTAAAAAAAGAAACCTGTAGCCTAGTGTAGCCACTGTCATGGGTTACCTCAGTAGATCTGGATAACTTGCTGCTTTACCTTATACTGTTATGTTCTGCAGCTGGCTTCTTTGCTTTGATCTCATGAACTAACCTCTGCTAGCTTCAAACTTTTCTTTTGCAGCTTCCTCACCTCTCTCAGCTTTCATAGAAATGGAGAGAATTAGGGCCTTGCTGTGGATTAGGCTTTGGCTTAGGCAATGTTGTGGCTGGTTTGATCTCCTATCCAGACCACTAAAACTTTTTCCATGTCAGCTATAAGGCTGTTTGACTTTCTTATCATTTGTGTACTCACTGGAATAGCACTTTTAATTTCCTTCAAGACTTCCCCTTTGCATTCACACCTTGACCAAATGTTTGGTGCAAGGGGCCTAGCTTTCAGCCTATGCTGGCCTTTGAAATGCCTTCCTCACTAAGCTTAATCATGTCTACCTTTTGATTTAAGGTGAGAGACATGTGACTCTGCCTTTCACTTGAACACTTAGAGGCCATTGCAGGGTTATTTAATGGCCTAATTTCAATTATCATTTCATCTCAGAGAATAGGAAGGCCCAAGGAGAGAAAAAGGGATGGGGAAATGGCTGGTCTGTAGAGCATTCAGAACACACAAATTAAGTTTGTTGTCTTAGATGGGTGTTTTATGGTGCCCCAAAGCACTTACAATGGTAATATAAAAGATCACAGATCACCTTAACAAATACAATTATAGCGAAAAAGTTTGAAGCATTGTGAAAACTACCAAAATGTGACAGAAAGACAAAAGTGAGCAAATGCTGTTGAAAAAAAATGACACAAGTACAATTGCTTAATTCAGGGTTGCCACAAACCTTCAATTTGAAAAAAACAAAAAAACAAAAAACTGCAGTATCTGTAAAGTGCAATAAAGCAAAGTATGGTAAAACAAGGCATGCCTCTACCTGTTGGCCACCTAGATGGCTTTGGAAAAATTCTATTCAGATCTTCTGTCCATTGATTAATCAGATTTCTTTTGATAATGAGTTGTAGGATTCCTCTGTATATTTGGGATACTGGCCCCTTATCACAACATGAATTGCAAATAATTCCTCCCATTTCATGGATTGCCTTTCAATTGGTCTCCCTTGCTGTCAGAAGCTTTTAACTTTGATGTAGTCCCATGTTTATTTTTGCCTTTGGTGTAAAATTAAAAAAAAAAATCATTGCCAAAACTAATGTCAATGAGTTTACTTCCTAGGTTTTCTTCTGGGAGTTTTACTGTTTCAGGTCTTAAGCTCAAGTAGTTAACCCATTTTCAGTTGGTTTTTGTGTATGGTGTAAGATAGTGGTCCAGTTTTATTCTCTTGGGTGTGGCCGTTCCCAGTAGTATGTATCAAAGAGACCGTCCTTTCCCCATGGTATGTTCTTGGCTCCTTTGTCATAAATGAATTGAACATATATACATGGGTTTACTTCTGGGCTATTTTGTTCTATTGATCCGTGTGTCTTTTTGTGTGTGTGTGTGTGCCAGTACCGCTATTTGATTACTGTATTTATATAATATAGTTAGAAATCAAGAAAGTGTGATGGCTCCAGCTTTGTTCCTGTTTCTCAAGACTGCTATGGCTATTAGGGTTTTGTGGTTTCATACATATTTTAGAATTCTTTGTTATATTTCAGTAAAAATGTCACTGAATTTTTGATACAAATTGCAGTGAAACTGTAGATTGCTTTGGATGGTATGAACATTTTAACAATACTTCTAATTCATGAGCACTGAATTATCTTCCTATTGTGTCTTCAATTTTATGTTATAGTTTTTAGTGTACACATCTTCTTCCTCCTTGGTTAAATTTATTCCTAGACATCCTTGTCTCGTTCATGGTATTAGTTGCGGGCCTTTATTGTGTTGAGATATATAACTTTTATATCAAATTTGTTAAGAGTTTTTATCAAAATGGATGTTAAATTTTGCAAGTGCTGTCTCTGCATTTATTGAGATCATATGATTTTTATCCTTCACCTTGTTCAGAGGGTGTATCACATTGGTTGATTTGTCAAAGTTGAACTGTCCTTGCATCCTTGTGATAAATCCCACTTGATCATGGAATATGGTCTTGGATTGTTGAATTCAGTTTGCTAACATTTTGTTGAGGTCTTTTTTACATCTAGGTTCCTCAAAGAAATTGGCTTGGAATTTTCTAATCTTGTGGAGTCCTTGTCTGGTTTTGATAGTATGGTAAGGCTGGCTTTGTAAAATGAATTTGAAAGTGTTCCCTCTGTTATTTTTTGGAAGAGTTTGAGAGCGACTGGTATTCTTCTTTGAATGTTTGGTAGAATTCACCAGTGAAGCTGTCTGGTTCTGGGCTTTTGATCGTTGGGAGGTTTTTGAGAGCTGATTCAGTTGCCTTACTAGTAACTGGTATGTTCAAATTTCCTATTTCTTTATGAATCATTCTGGATAGGCTACATGTTTTTAGGAATTCATCAATTTCTTCTAGATTTTCCAATTTCTGCTATGTAATTTTTATAGTAGTCTCTTAGGATACTTTATATTTCTGTGGTATCAATTTTGATGTCTCTTCTTTCTAGTTTTTTTATTTTAAACCTCTTTTTTTGTAAGTCTATCTGAAGTTTTGTCCGTTTTATCTTCTCAAAAAACCAGCTCTTAGTTCCACTGATCTTTTCTATTGTCTTTTTAGTTTCTATTTCATTTGTTTCTGTCATGATCTTTGTTATTTCCTGCCTTCTAGCATTGGTCTTAGTTTGCTCTTAATCCTTGTATAAATCTATTTGAGATCATTCTGTCTTCTTAATATAGGTGTTTATCCCTGTAAACTTTCTTCTTAGAACTACTTTGCTACTTCCCAGTTTTGGTTCAGTGTATTTCCATCTTCATTTGTCTCTAATTTGTCTTTAATACATAATATATTTTTATATTATAATTTGTCTTTTGCTTTTTTCTTTGACCCTTGGTTGTTCAGTGGCATATTATTTAATCTCCACATATTTGGTGAATTATCCAGTTTTCTTCATATAGTTGATGTCTAGTTTCATACAACTGTGGTCAGAAAAGATGCTTGATATGACTTCAACCTTCTCAAATTTACTAAGGCTTCTTCAGTGTCTTTAACATATGTTCTATCCTGGAGGATGTTCCATGTGCACTTCAGAAGAAAGTGTAATCTGCTTTTGGATAGAATGTTCTGTAAATGTCACTTAGCTCCATCTGGTCTAATGTGTCATTTAACTCCACTGTTTCCTTGTTCATTTTCTGTCTGGATGATCTATCCATTGATGAAAGTGGGGAACTGAAATACCCTACCAGTATTAATACTGTTATATTGCTGCCTACTTCTCCTATTAGGTCTGTTACTATCTGTTGTATCTATTTCAGTGCCTCTGTGTCAGGTGCAGAAATATTTAAAAGTGTTATATCCACTTTTGATTGAACCCTTTATCAATATATAATGATTATCTCTTATTATAGTTTTTGTCTTGAAGTCTATTGTGTCCAAGTATAGCTACCCCAGCTTTCTTTTGATTTCCATTTGCATGGAATGTATTTTTCCATCCATTCACTTTCACATACATTAAGGTATATGTCCTTAAAGCTGAAATGTGTGGTTTTGATTTGTATTTGCCTGATGACTGTCGATGTTGAACATCTCTTCATGTAGCTATCAGCCATTTTGATGTCTTCTTGGAAAACATGTCTATTTAGTTTTTCTGCCCAAATTTTAGTTGTTTTTTTTCAAAGATTTTATTCATTCATGAGAGACACAGAGAAAGAGAGAGGCAGAGGGAGAAGCAGGCTCCCCAAGGAGCAGAGAGCCCGATGTAGGACTTGATCCCAGGACCTCAGGATCATGACCTGAGCCGAAGGCAGACGCTCAACCATCTGAGCCACCCAGGCCCCTTTAGTTGATTTTTTAAACTTTTATGAGTTCTTTATATATTTTTGATATTAACTCCTTATCCTATATATATTGCTTGTGCACCGCCCCCCCATTCTGTAGGTTGCCTTTTCATTTAGTTGTTTCTTTGGCTGTGCAGAAGCATTCAAAGCTGTCACAGTCCCATTTGTTGATTTCTGCTTGTGTTGTTTATGCTTTTGGTGTTGTATCCAAAAATCCTTGCCAGGACCAATGTCAAGAAACTTCTTCCTACTTTATCTTCTAGGAATTTTATAATATCACATATTAAAGTCTGTGATCCATTCTGAGTTAATTTTTATGTGTAATATAAGAGTCCAGTCCCATTGCCTGCATGTGTTTTTTTTTTTTTTTTTTTTTTACCAGGACCATTTGCTGAATACCATCCTTCCCCCAACGTGTGTGCTTGGCTATCTTACTGAGTATTAGTTGACCCGTATATATTTGGGGTTTCCTTCTGGGCTGTCTTCTGTTCCATTAGTCTATGTGTCTATTTTTGTGCCAGTACCATATTGTTTTGATTACTGTAGCTTTGTAGTATAGTCTAAAATAAAAAACCTGGTATCTGCAGTGTTCTCTTTTCCCCCAGGATTATGATGAAATTTTGGGTCTTTTGTGGGTCCATACAAATTTTAGAATTGTTTTTTCCTATTTCTATAAAGAATGCTGTTGGTATTTTGGGGAATACACTGAATCCATAGATGGCAGTGGGTGGTATGGATATTTTAATATTCTCCAAATCCATAAACACAGGATGTCTATGTTTGTCTTCTTTCTTTCAGCAAAGTCTTATAGTGTTCATTGTACCGCTCTTTTACTTCCTTGAAGTTATTTCCAAATACTTTGTTTTTGATGCTATGGTGAATTGGGATAGTTTTCTTTTTCAGATGTTTTATTATTAATGTATAGAAATGCACCTGACTTCTGATTTTATATCCTATAAAATTACTGAATTCTCCTCAGACCTCCACACTGATTGCTCTCTGCCACCCCTCCTCTTTGATGATGTCTTTTGGTGTAGTCTTTGGGATTTTCTGTATACAGAACCATATCATCTGTTAAGTACTGGCAGTTTTATTTCTTCCTTTCCTATGTGGATCCCTGTTGTTTCTTTGTGTTGCGTAAAATTCTAGCTAGGACTTTCAGTACTATGTTGAGTAAGAGCAGTGAGCATGGACTGTCTTGTCTCAACTGTGAGACATTTTCCTCCAGTGAGTATAATATTAGCTGTGGGTTTGTCAGGGATGGGTTTGTCAAGGATGTTCCTCTATGCCTGTCCTGACCAAGGCTCTTACCATGAAATGATGTCATTTTTTATCAAAAGCTCTTTTTCAGGTATCCTGGTCATTTATATATTACATTCAGCACTGTGACTTTTTTGTAGTTTAATGTGTTCTCTGTATCGAAGTTCTAAGTTCATGCATTTTTCTCCTGACTTTGGTAAACATCTTTAAAACCATTTTCAACTCCTTAAGGTGTGTTAGTGGAGTTTTATCTATCTTGTTTTGTTTAGAACATATTTTCCTGGACTCTGTGTTGGTTTCTATGCATTAGATAAAACAGCTACCTTTCCCAATCTTGATTTGGCTCCCAGTAGTTGAAGGTGGGCTGATATATCTGTCAGTGCCCCAGTGGGAGTGATATTATATAGCACCTAGATGCAGGCTGATTAGAGCCTAGACCCCGCCCGAGGCAGCAGTTTTTAAGGTATGCAAATAGACCTCTCCCTTTTAGGGTATGACTGACAAAAGAGCATTTTTGTCTGCTTTCTCTGCACTGGGGGAATACACCGTTAAGAACTGTTGATTTGCCATTGTCATGTGGTACCTGACAACACCAGCCCTACCAGCCACCATAGCCCAGTGATATGGTGTATCACTTTGGGGGTGTTCTTTGGGCAGTAGGGCATTTCTGTCTGGTCCATCTTCTCTGAGTGCTGGGAGGAGAGCCACGGTTAAGTACGCATTACCCTGATGAGAACTGTTTGTTTCTTGGGTGCGATGGGTCTCATGGACATAAGCCCTATTAGACTTTCAGAGAGAGCTGGGGTGGGGGGAGACTGTACCTTGAATGGAAGTCTTAACAGAGTGCTAGACGTTCAGACCAAACCCTTCATTCCTCAGGGAAAAGCTCGGAGTTACAAATTTCCTCCTGATTTTTACGTAGCTATGTCAGAGAGGGGGATTATGGAGATAGTGTGTCTTAGCCTTTCCTACCTGTTTTGATGTGGCTATTTTCTGGATCATTCAGTTTCTCAGTGTCTTTCAGAGGGAATTGCTTTGTTTATGGGATAAAGTGAGTTCGGGGCTTCCTATTTCACCAGCTTGGACCAAACCCAGAATAACTCACACTTTTATGTCTTCAGACCTGAATTCTCCTCTGACCTCCACACTGATCTCTGCCACCTCTCCTCCTTAATGTCTCAGAAAGGTCTCAAACTTGCCCAAAGATAGTACTTATCTGAAAGACACTTCTAGTAGAAATAGATCAGGGTAAAGTCAACAAGTCATCTGTGATTGCTCCTTTTTTACACTTTTTTCAAATGTAATTCATCAGCATGTATTCTTGACCTGAGCTTCAAAATACATCCCCAAACTTACCACTTCTCACGATCTCATGTCTAATTCACCATCACTCCCTCAAAAGCTGCCTCCCTTGTCTCATTGCTTCTACTCTTGCTCTTTTACAATCTTTTTACCAAAAAGCAATCCCCTCAGAACCATACATCAAGTTTTCTTTTTATCTCTTAGAACAAAACCCAATTTCTTAGCAAGGCCTCGGGAGCCTGGCTACCTCTCCATCTTCCTCTACTCCTCTCCCCTCCCCCACAACTTCCTCTGCTTCAGTAACACTGTCTGTCTCTGCAGTGGGTCATGGTGCGTACTATCTCTGGGACTTTGTACTTGATCCTCTTTGTTCAAATTAGGGTAACAAGATAAAAGAATGCTCAGCTACATTTGAATTCGAGTAAAAACATTTTCGAGCATAAACATATCTCAAATACCTCATACCCAGAAGAATGGTCTAATTCACAGGTGTACAGTAAGCACTAATTTGATGGGATGGACAATTAGCACACAGATAAGACCCATTAACATCTTAATGATATATTTTGTCAAAGAAATTTCCTATTAAGGTAAAGAAAAACACTATCTCTGGCTCTGATTCCATTGTGTTAAATTTTTTTGCTTAGTCGCATTTCCTGTGTGTGATGAGGTCTGTTTGAGTCTGGGAGGGGGAGGTTTATATGAGTTGATTCACACTAAAAGGTCTGTCTTCTTCAGTTTCCTGTCATGTTTTCTGCATGGGCAGCCATGTATACCACGCCTTGAAATTAAGAGATAGATTCTAAAAACATTCTAAGTTGCAAATACATTGATGTGGGAGAAACCTTAGCATTTTTTTCTGTATTAAGGATAGATCAAAATCCCATGAACACTGATTAACCGGCTCATAGTCTGAGTTTTAAGGATTCTTTGTTTCAAAAAACTCTTAATTAAACACATCAACTGAGACTTCCTTTTTCCCGAGGTTTTCTTTTTAAGACCATGTATACTAGTGGCTAAAATATCCTCAATTTTCTCTTGTTAAACAGGTATTGCTAAACTCTTAAATCTGCCTTTGTTTCCCAAACCAGAATAACTAGGGGTAACTAACTGTACATAGTAATAGCTCAATAATTTGTAATTTATTTTCTGAATTATAGTCATTATATTCAAAAGGCAAATCAATCACTGGTGAAGACAACCCTCCAAATAATGGCTAACTTTGGAATTTAAATAGGTCTGTAGTCAAAGCACCTACAGCAGCTTCAAAGAAAATGTACTTGTAAAATTATTTAGGCAGCTGGGTACTACACAGTAAGTCTTTTCATAGGAATAAGTTGTCTAGCAAATAATTTCTTCTCCTACCACATTAATCCATGAAGTAGGTAGTATATTTGTAGGTATACACACATTTAAATAGTTGAACATACACCCATCTGGATATTCATTTTTCAGGCACCCAATAATGTGCTTTTATAAATGAGGTTTGCAGTTTGCATAAAAGCATGAACTTTCTCAATGCCACATATTATTGGCTTTACTTCTTTGATAAACTTTAGCTTTTTCTTTAGTAAACTTTTGTGTTTTAATGAAGTCCTCATAGCTGGTTATCTATAATTGATACCCTTCTTAGATTCCATAGGATACAAGGGTTTTGGCTTTAGACAGTCTTTCTTGAAAGGCTCAGAGATCTGTGAGCAGAATCTCACCCACCACAAGTTCCTAGTTTACAGCTAGACTAGCACTGAAGTTTAGACTTTCACCTTTATTGGTCTTCAGTGTCAGGAACTGCCAATTAACCTCAGTATTTTTGGGTACTGTTTACATTAATTTTTTCAACTTTGGATTGTTTCAGAGAAAATGATACTTCTTTTGATGTTATCATAGCAACACTCCAATTGCATAAACCAGAGTCACTGTTCCATACTGATAACTATGTTTTTAAAGACTCAACACAAGTCTTATTAATGTAAAGTATATGCCATCTACATCATCTTCTCAAGACTACTCATTATATATTCCTCAAGGACATAGTAGCAGGGACTCCCAGATGTGTTCTTTTCATCTTTCAAAAATTATTTCATTAAAATGTACTGATCCCAGCCAGCTGAATCCACAGTGATATTTATTTTCTTGGTAAGTTTATAGTTAGTTATGGTGAGAAAGAAAAATACCATAGAAAAATTCACAATCACGTTTTTGAGGGGACAGTCTTAGATGAAAAAAATGCTTACCTATAGGTTTTTAACATAAAGGTAAAGAGGGAAGTGATCTATATTTTTGTGTTATAATTAGCTGCCTGTATATCTTACCGAAAAATTCTATGGAGAGGAGTGAATATTTACACTATTCCTTAACTTTTTTTCTTAGCCTTACATTTTAGTTTGCTCATTCCTATCATGATAAGAAGTATAAAAAAATAGAACATGGAAAATATACTTTTTACTATAGTTTTCATATGTAAATGGTACAATCACCTGGGTAGGGATCAGTACAACATGACTTCAAAAAGCTACCTCGGTATCAGTTTTAAAAATAGGGAGAGGGGATCATTTAATTTTGGTCTTTTAATGATCCAAAGCAGCTAGCTCTCTTTTCACTTGGAATCTTGGGCCATGAAAACCATTATTTTATCATCCCAGGAAAAAGGTAGTTGTTTTCTGAGACTCGCGCTGCTACCCTACTTTGCTGCCCCTCTGATGAGCCCCTCCATTCACAGTAATGGCCATATCTCCATCTAGTGGTCCCTAGTCAATGAATACCTGGACAGCAATGAAGAAAACACAGTAAAAGTTGCTCCAGTGACACTAATCACGATGATTCCAGAGCATCAGAAAAGAAACTGCAAAACCGTAAATGAATCCCTGACCACAAGCTCAGGCCCTAAAACCTCTACTCAGTCAGTATTAATGACAGAATTCAGAAATTGGCCAAAGGTAATAAGGGATCATTTTAGCCTAGATACTAAGAATATCAATATTATGGTAGTAAAAATATAAAAAGTTGATTAAGTCATTTGTTTTTAAAAAAAGAAAAAACTGAATTACTGATTTTGAAAATAATGTTGGATGAAACTGAAATGGCTCATTCATGTTATGTTAGCATCTTTTGAAAATAGAGATGACCAGCTCTAATAATTGTCCTTAGGCTATTTCTCCTCATGAAGCATGTATAATTTTTCCCACACAGATTTAATCTTTCTATAAAACCTTAAAAGAAAATACTGATTTTTAAATAAACAGGAAAAGGATATGCTTGCTTTAGGATTAGAAACTTAAGCAATATTTGCATTTAGCTATTTACAAAACAATAGAAGTACCGGGATTTTAATAACCCGGTTTCAGGATACTTATCATAGTGGATTTAGGGATATGGATTATTTATTAAAATTTCAAGCCAAACACACACAAAAAGAAAAATTAGAGAAAGTGACTGACCATCCACACCACATGAAAACTTGCAGTAAAATGAAGAAAGGAGCTGACGTCATGGTACAGGCATGACTTGTTGTGCACATAAGTCGATCCTATTAATAACGGGCAAAGTAGCAAGTACAGGAAAAGGAAAGAAGACATACGAGCTGAGATTTCATGCAGTTTGCTGGCAGTTAGCAGTTTATGTGAGCCTCCATCCGGAGCAGATGCACAGTGACCATTGCAAAATAAGCATTACCAAAATATTTCACTGCTAAAGAAACACAAGACATTATTAGCACAGTACGCTACTGAGCAAGAGTTGTACTTTCACACACACTCCGATGTAGAATTCGCAAGCTCTTAGTCCAATCTTTCCAGGGCCTTGAGGAAGACCATCTCCTGGGCTGAAAATATTTCGGGTAACAGGGCTTTTGAGGTGATCTTTAAAGTTCAGCTAAGTGAGTTTAATCTCAGTCTTTGGTGACAAAGAGTTGATGAATGAAGTTTCCCTAATGAGCAACACTCTCCTTGGGCCCACATTCAACATTCTTTGGGGAATGATTTGACATGGGCAAAGCTCCTGAAAATCTAGCAGATGGAACAACACAAGTCCTCAGATCTGGATTTTTAAGTCTAACCGGATAAAATGGAAAAAAAACCCAACAAAACAAAACAATTAGGGTCAACTTGGAATCACTTTCTCTATCAAAGAGAAGCGATCAATAGTCCGGGCAGAGATAACTGGGATTTACTGTTACATATCTTGCTTTTTAAGCCTTACTCCTCATCAATGATTTATATTATCTAATTGCATATTATGGATCTGTGGAAATGCCTAATTTTTTGCGGGGGACAAAGGTGGCTGTGTGTGTATTTGAGGAAATAAGTACAGAGTAGGTAAGTCTACTCTAAATAAATTACAACCTCTATAAATGCACATGAATCAAGAGGAGAGCTGACATTTTTTTTTTTTTTTTTTTTGAGAATAAACAATGCATAGGATAATGCTCCTTGGAGTCTACAAGCTACTCCCTGCAAAGGCCCACCATGAACAATCAGAATCGGGGAAAATTACTTTTAAAATTAGTTTTTAAAAGTAAGCAGGGATTATGGTGTGGCCTTCATATTTGACAATATAGTTTCTTAATAATTAGAACCATACAGCTGACTGCATGCATTGTGTGTCAGAGGAAGAGCACTGACCTATAGGGAAGCAGTGGTCATCCTGACATCAGATACAATAATGATGTTTTGTGTAATTTTATCAACTTAACCCTTTGTAACTGACCTGGTCTAATATCATGCAAAGTGAAAATACAAATCTGTGATAGGGTCAGAAAGCATGTTAAAAAAAAAACGATAAAAAAGGACAAGAGCTGTTTCACAGGTTTTTAAATACACTAAAAGAAAGAGTAAAACTAATAAAAATACCTCTTGTATCTTCAAGAATAAATAAAGGGAGGCAACTCATATCATAAATAACACTGTTAATTACTATTGATGAGAAAGTGTTTAAAATAGCAAGTTGATTGGAATTGCGTTTGAAAGTACAATTTCCGTGCAAAGGACAGATAGAAGAAGCAACTGTGAAGCTTAGGCTAACCATGAACAATACTGAAATGAAAAATCTATCGACCGGCAAGTACACCATGTTAATGAGAACTACTACGATTATGTTTGAGTGAGGTAAAACTGTAATCTGTCTGACCACTGACTTCCAGTATGTTAATACAATAAACGTTTGGTCTTACCAAGACATTGTTATCAAAGCAGACATCAGGCCCTTTTCGGTATCTGGGTTGCTTAACCATATCACAAGGATCTGGACCATCAGCTGAAGACACTTGTTAAGGAATATGAAGTTTCTTTTTCTTTCCACACAATTAAAAAAAAAAGAGACACCTAGACCATTAGTCTAGTCCAACACAACTAGTTCAAGTGCTTGGGGATTTAAGGGAGTAAACTTCCAGAAATTTTCTTTCGTCAATTTTTACTCTGTATAGGATGCCCTTGGGCAAGTACTGAACAGGTAATTGTAAAATATAAGTAGATGAAATGAACAAATGCCACACAGTACATATAAAACAGCCCAAGGGAGAAATGGGTGTCTACGATGTAGCAAGTCAGAAATATAAGCTAATTGCTAACAGTGGACCTCAAACAGGTGGGACTAATTTTCTTTTTCCCCCAGAAACAACATGGGTAAATGCTACAGAGAACAGGCACGCTGTAGAATCTGCTGTCTACAATGCTTTACTAGTCATTTAGCATATTTATAACCAGAAGCAGTTTTGCTGTTGCAGCTGGCGCCCAGGACAGAACTGCCATTCTTTTTTAAGGTTGAATAATATTCCACTGTAGGTATACATCACATTGAACTCCATTTTTAACCACCGAGTGTTGACAGCTTTGCAGCCTACACCAGCCCCGCCTAGCAAAAGCAAAAACCCAGCACCGCTCCCTAACCACCAGAGAACCCCAAACCAGTTCCCCCTCCGGACTCTTTCAAGCCATTTCCAGATCTACTTGGAAACTTGCACTGTCTCCTCCACAAAGCCTCATTATAGGAGCAGGACACCTTTCATATTCTACTGGTACCCGGGTAGCATCATCGGTCTACACACTCAAACTGCCCCTGTGGGGTAATCATGGCACTCCGAGTGTTTTTCTCTTGGAGCATACACAACGTGACGAGGTTAAAAATATGTAACTGGAAGATGGCAGTTGCTTCCCAGCATCTCTGACGCCAAAGGATACAAGTCTGCTCTGCCTGTGTGAGCAGTCGTGTGTCACAGGGACAAGTCCCTTTGCTCTCAACCATAATGAATATTAAGTTGGTGTTCATAAGCTTTTCTACATGAAAGATTCTGTAAAATATTTTTAAAAATCACAGAAAATGAACATTTTCTTTTGGGGAGAAAAAAAACAAATTACATATTTAAATGAAAGCCAACATCTGACATCTTGAGACAAATCATCACCATTATAAATAGTAAAACAAAATGAGAATATTTTTAGCAGAGAAACATGACCATGTTTTTATTCATTACCTCTCCGGAATACTAGAAAATTGCAACAGATTTTTTAAGCGTTAGACCTCAATGCAAAATAAGCACTATTAAGTCGCTGTAACTCATAGAATCAGTTTTATTTGACATGCCTAAGCAACTGTATTTATTACTGAAAAACTACCTTAATCTATAGATAAAAAAAAGTAGAAGCCGAAAATGTCTAAGTATCTGGCCCAAGCTAAGGACAGAGTTAATCTAGATCAGTGCTGTTCAACAAACGTGGACATGGAAATGTTTTCTGCTTTGTCCAGTATGGTTAACAAGAGCCACCTGGGCTATCGAGCACCTGAAATGTGACTAGTGGGACTGAGACACAAAGTTTCATATTAGTTGTAATTAATAATAGCCTCTCAGGCTTGGTAACCACTAAACTGGACAACACAGATATAGACCGAATAAGGGCTTTCAATTCCATGCAGGGTTTTCTTCCCCCATGTCATAAGCTGCTTCTGCCGCCTTTAATGACAGATTACCATTTTTATCTTGGTTGCTAAGGAGTCATTTCTTTATGATTACACATCTTCCAAAAAAATGGAATTTTCTTTTTCTCCACTGAACTTGGGGCACAAGGATAAAGTGAATCAAAAACGACCATGACTGAATTTAGTATCTTGATTACAAAGCTGTACAATTTAACTTAGCAATCTGTGCTTTAGAAATTATTACCAAATACCTATTAGCTAAAGGATTCTGAAATTTCGAGATAACCATACAGCAACAATTCTGTTTGCTAAACTTGGTAGTCTGATATGTTAAGCTCTATACAAGACGGTATGATTTTTTTCTGAGTTGATGCCTGACTCTTCCCTTCCTATCCTCAACCTCCTCCTAGGACAGAGAGATTTGCTAAAGTAACTCACAAAGTCATACGGACCGTGTCTGTTTTAAAAATTCATGCTAGTTTCAGTTAACCGCTGCTGGAAAATATCTCTCTGTTACAAGTGTCTGAATCCCCTAGCAACTCTCCCAGCCGTTTCACATGCTCAGATGACCTCACCTCCTATTTTCTCTTCTCTAGGTTAACCCTGCTTCTAGAATACAAACCTGCCCTCAGTCACTAAAACAAAGTGTCCCCAATCCGTGCCTCTCTGCTCCGTTCTCAGGGATCCTGTGACATGGATGATCACTCGCTCTCAAAACTTTGAAAAGTCCCACCTTGCCTTTTTCTTCTAGCCCTCACAACCAAATTAAATTCTCAATCTCTTCCAAAAATTGCTCAAGATGGTTTATGCCTGCTGATGACTAACATTAACCTTGATTTTTAGGAAGCGATATTTTCTCCTAGTTCTTCATCCCAATTTAAAAATGCATTCAACTGTAAATTTCAGTGAAGAGTATAAGTAAAACACGTCCCTCCCCAGAATATCTTTCTGTAAAACTATTTAGTAAATAAATGTAAATGGAAGTCATATATTCGGCTTAGGATTGCACAGAATTACTATAGTTCTTACTACAGTTCATATAATTCTATGACTTCAGAAAAATTGTTAGAGGGGTCCTTTTAGACAAAAATACAGTAAAATACAATAAAATTTTCCAGGTTCTGCCTTAAAGTAGGTGCACTTGTCTTGATCCTACTATGATAGTTGACAGAATTACAACTTACCCACTCAGGATGAATTCTTGAAAACATAAATTTTAAAAACCTACAGCGAAACTAAAGATCAGTTTCCAACTGCAAATAGTCCTGTCTCTCTCAGACTTGAACAAGTTACTTTTTGTAATGATTATAAAAGTGAATCTAGTTTCTCAGTGAACTAGGACTGTTCCTAAAAGGAAGAGAGCTTTACCTGGAGCAGTTCCCACAGTCTAATACACCACTGAATGATTTGCTGTCATTATCGAAAAAATACTGGGTTTGTTCGGTAATGCAACTCTGCTTTGACAGAGAAGCTGTGAAGTCCTCTTCTTCCATCTCAACTGTGGGGAAAAACAAACACACACACACACACACAGATCACCAGGAGCGTACACTATGGTCAGTGCCCAGAGCCTTCATTTCTCAGGGGAGTAAAGCAAATGTATAAGGGCAGGCACCCTGGGTTGCTTATTTATCGGTGGGTAAGGTAGTGGCAGCCCCTAACAGATGCCTAATAAATACCATGAGAATAAATTCAATAAATAGGAGGCTACAAACTTGAGGCCAATAGGACAAAAAAAAAAAAAAAAAAAATTGCTAACACATGAGGAAAGTTTTGACAGAAAGATTCCAAACTACCAATGGATGGGCTCTTTCATAGACACAAACACACATATTTTCTCACTCAGTTTGGTGAACTCAGCATATCCCAAAACAAAATTTTAATTATTATGACAATAGCTAAGTATTCACATACCTGCCTCAAGAAGCCGTGGAAAGGTCAAACTCAGGAGAAACTGCTGTAGAATAGACCTAAGTTGTAAATATGAATAATGAGTGCTCAAAATCTAAATAGTTCCTTCATAAACTACACAATAAAAACCTGAATAATTCTGCCTGTACACATTTCTTTTTCCTCTATTGAGACAAAATTGAGGAGCATTTTTATATAAGTATTTCTTAAATTTTACAAAACTGTAATTTTGTTTCTGTATGAGAAGTCATGAAGTCAGAAATATTCAGGACCACGTGAGAGATACTTAGGGGTGAGGAGGCCTAATAAGACAAGCCATGGTGGAGGAGTGGTAAATCTGAGTGTCAATCTTTCATAGCATAGAATTTACATTCAGGAGCGCTTCCTTAGTTTAGTTTTAAAACTCTGTGCTGGAGCAAAAGCAAAGATCAAAGAAAAACAACTTCAGGCCAGGGGGTCTGTGAACTCTTTCCTTGACGATATAGAATGGATTTCTAAATACATAACATGACATTCATGACCTAAAATAAACCCATGATATCTAGGGAGTACAGCACATTTCAGTTTTATAGTAAATGACAATTGAGCCAATATTATAGAGTAGTACAGACATTATAGAATCATCTGGAATTGAATTTAGTTAAAAAAAAGTAGGGGAGAGGGTGTTGAGAAGGAGGTAGATTCGGGCCAGAAAATAAGATAAAGCCAATCATGTACTTCAAGATTACTATGAGATTTAGAAAGCCCGAGTCAACTAATATATAAATAAATACGAGTGTCACAATAGAAAGCACCATTTTGGGGTTTTTTTTTCCCCAGAAAAAATAGGATTTTTAATCTAAAATCTTTGTACCATTTTATGAAAGTGGTATATGAAAACAATCACCTAATCTTAGCTGGGAAAGCCTCACCATCAAAGGAATGTGAAAGATTAATCTACATGGAATAAGGCTGGGACGATATGGTAGGGAAAGGATACAAAAGATGGGGGAAAAAGGAAGGAGGTAAAGGAGGCGTGAGGGAGAGAAAGGATCCCAGACAGAAAAGGAGGTTTAGTTACTTGACCAGAGCCAAACAAATTTGATCTTACAGACTTTCCACAGTGCCTCAGTTTAAATGTCTTATTTTCATAGGTGCTAGGGTGTAAGTGAGGTGTTGAAGGAGGTAGGAAGGGTGAATGGGTAAAAAGGAAGAATTAGATCCATTTCAGCAACATGATGCCTCTTAAACTCTGCCTGAATAGGAAAGAGGTGAAGAGAGAAGTCATGATGTCTTGCATTTGATCCACGAAGACATCTAATTTGGACATTGAAGGCAACCGGTAGAAACTTTTTATAGGTGAATATACCTACAATTTAAAGAATTGAGTGTAAAGAGGAAAACACAAGAGAATGTCAATGGATCTGTAAAGAGGCTGGAGTTGGCAGGAGGAAACACTCTTTTCATATGAAAAGCTGAGTAACTGTAGCAGCTTTAAAATGGACCATGTCAAGATGATCAGATTGTGATTTTGGAAACGAAAAAAAGGAGTTCCCCTTATAAGGATTCACATGTCACAAAATCGGCATTGCCATCAAATCCGTTACCATTTTACACCCCCTTTCTCATTACCAGTACAAATCGTGACTTACCAAGCAGCGGCAGTGGCCCACCAGCCAACGTGTAATATGTCTGCTATTGATGGCTAGAAAATAGAATTCAAGAGTCGTTATGTAAGTGGACGCTGAGTGTGCGCTGGAGAGGAACTGGGGTGGGAAGGTTACTGACCACGTACGCCGAGCGATGCCCTGCTCCTTGCTTGGGTGCAGCGCCGGGTTCACACACCGACTGATAATCGTAAGACTTGTTAAAAGCGTAAACCGATATGTTAACCAGGTGTCTCATCAAACTTGGATCGATCTCTCCAAAAAATCTTCCAATCTAGTACAGAAGGAAAAAATAATAAAGTTTCAAACTGACGCCATGTGTTAACACCCCAAATGTTGCCATGAAGAGCAAGCAGTGAGACAAACTGTCACCTAAAACTCCTCTGGAGCTGACAAACCAGAGCCGGGAAGCTGTACGCAATATTCCAAAAGAAGGGAAGTGAGATGAGGAGTTCTCACGGCTCAGGGGCTGTGTGTGATGTTTGCGGAAAGAATGGACACGGCTGACTGCCCCACGAATTCCTTGTGGGGAAGAGGAAAGTAGCATAACTGAGAGAAACGGGTGGGACTGGAAACAGAAGAGGACCCTAAAGGGGCAAACGGGAGGCTCATCCACGCCAGCCCATAAACATAGCCAGTTAAGAAAGGCTCATTGTTGGGGCGCCTGGGTGGCTCAGTCGTTAAGCGTCTGCCTTCGGCTCAGGTCATGATCTCAGGGTCCTGGGATCGAGTCCCTTATCAGGCTCCCCAGGGAGCCTGCTTCTCCCTCCCCCTCTGTTTGTCCGCGTGGTCTCTCTCAAATAAATAAAATTTTCAAAATAAATAAATAAGAAAATGCTCATTGTTGAGAGATCCTCTCTTTTTAAAGAGAAGCCAGAAAGGTAGATTCAGAAATGAAGTAAGCTGGCAACTAATTCTAATTTGCTTAAAATCCTGTGTGAACCAATTAGCTTATATGCTGCCAACATGTAAATTTGGGAACAGAAACTACATCAGTTCAAAGCAGCCATATATTGAATTGGATATTAATATTCAATGTGAACAAGAATAAAAAATTCCTATCATGTTAAAATTCTCAACTATATGTTGTAATGGTAACTGTTAGTACTAGAAAGGAAACTCCACTAAGAAATATTAGCAAATTGTATTTAGAATGTTTCCTTAATAGTTTAGCATTTTAAAATTTATTTTATGTCAGTACTGTAATAACGCATTTATTTCTATAATGGTTTGAAGGACTTTTGTAATATTGATCAGCGACATACACTTTGAAAACTATACTTTGTCCCACTCAAGTACCTACCTGGTTCGTATAATCATCATGATTTGCCATCAAAAGAAATCCACCATCGTCTAGAATCACACAATCCATTACCTAATGAAATAAAAAACACATTTTGAGGATGGATATCGTTACTCCATCGTAGGTAGATGATGATAACAAAAACAGGAGAAAGCTTCAACTTAATCAGGAGATTTTGATGAAATAAATTAAGGACACATACAGATTCATATCAGACTCTCAGAGTTTCATATTCCCCGACCACACATTCAGTTAAAACTGTCAACTCACTATGAACAAATCCTGAGAACAAATCAGAAATAAACTTTTTGCCATTCCAAATGGCAATCTTGATGCCATTTGGTCATCTAAATGATCCAGGAAATTGGATAAACCAAAATATTTAATAAACACATACTTAATATTTTGATAAGACACATCTTTAAAAATGCATTGTGGGTCACCATGCTTCAGACTTTAAAAAAAAACAAAGAGGCAGCATGAGGATACTTAGGAGATTTAAAAGCAGAAAGCAAAACAAAAAATGCTCATCACAGAACTCAGTTCCCACCCAGTTTATATCATATTTAAATGCAGGAATCAGTTTAATAATTTTTATTGTATAAAATAACAAAAACATTGTTTTCAGAGTTGAGGACATATGCATTCCATTTTCCTAATGTGGAAGCAGCTCGCTAAAAACCTTGGCTCTGAAAACAGTCTTCATAGTCTATATTTACAAAGTCTATGTAAAATGGAGAAACTATAAAAAAATGGTTTGTAATTTTGCATGACTAGAAATGATAAGATCATATGAACCCACTGTTTGCCTTGGAAATATACACACACATATAAGAAGACTGGAAGAAAATAGTGGAATTCTTCCTTTTTATTCTTGGAATAATATAGTGTCATTCTTAGAGAATGTTTAACTTTTGAAGACAGTTGACAAAGAAGTAGAAGTAACAGAAGACAATATAAAATCCAATCCATGTAAGTGGAATTTAATTAAAAAAAACATAATTCCAAAATTTAGCTCAAAAAATTTTCTCATCGCTATAAATATACTGTGACCAAATACAGGTAAATTACAAAAGAAAAAGGAAGACTGCCCTTATAACCAGTAAAGGCCACGTGGATTAAAACTGCCCATTCAGGGGCACCTGGGTCGCTCAGTTGGTTTTGTGTCTGACTCCTGATTTTGGCTCAGGTCATGAGGCTGAATACAATTGAGATTGTAGAGAAGAGAGTCTATACAGAAACAGGCTTTTTAAAGGACCTTAACATGCGAGTATTTTTAAAAATAAGGTTAGGAATTATAAGCATATAACTCAAATTCTTATCTATAGGTTAGTTCAAGATTCCACAAAATAATAATTTTAGCGTTTATTTAAAAATTCCTGCATTTTTAGCATTAAAGTCTTAGCAATAGTAACACAAAAAATTACAGTTAAAAATTTTAAAGAGTTTTCTTACATCACTGTTCCTTTTGCAGTCACAAACTGGACCAGCACACTGAAAGACAAAATAATACAATTATTGCCACACATTTTTACTTTAAAAGAATGATTACATGATATACTATTACCAGGTTTAAAATCTTAGAATAATCTATCAAGTCTAAAAGTAAGATTAAATGACAGTCTACCCATCATAAAAAAGTAATAGTTTTATCTTTATAAAACATCAAATAGCTATCTAGTATTTCAAACTATAACACAAATATTTTTCTTATTAACTAATTAAAAAAAAATCTTTCCAAAAATAGTAATTTATAGTTCTGCTTCAATTTAGTAGCACTGAAAATTTATTTTGTCAATGTTTCTTTACTTTTGCTTTTCTCATTTGCATTTGACATGGAGTATAGCATAAACAGTTTTTAAAAAATTATCTTACCGGATCCCTGATTGATGTTTTGGTGAAATTCTCTATCCAAGAATTTACATCAATTTTAATTCCGACAACTGAAAAATGATGTAAGGAAAAATTGACACATTTAAAAAGTATGGCTGTGATTCTTAGTATCTATTTTTCCTCTCACATTTGAATATTCCTGGCAGGCAAATTTAAGTTTATTGAGATTAAATTAATTTCAGCTATACACTGAAAAGTTGATTTAAATTAATTTAAAAAGTTGCAATTTTAGTTAGGAGCCATATAATATTCGCTATATGGTAATTTAGCATTAAATTCGGGTTGAATCTCATGTTTATTACAGAGATCTATTTCTTGGAGTTTTCATTAAGAAGTAATGCTAATGGCTCTTAAACTATTAAATAATTTTATTCATATATGCAACACAGTTTATCCGTTGGCCACAAGCTGGCCAATTAGCTAAAATACATAGTAAGCTAGGAAAAAAAAACAGTGGTATTGTCAGGAATAGCCTTTTCATAGGAGGTCACTCAAGTCGCTTGTTTTCAGAGGCTTCCCTAGCCCTGCCGATGCATGCACCAGGTGCTTAAGAAATGTATGTCCAGGATAGATAAGTGGGTGGGAGGGGGGAGTGAATGAGTCACTGGGAGAGTGAGTGAGTGAGTGAGCCACTGAATGAATGAGTTAGTAATGGAGTTAATAGTTGAACCAGTGAGGGGTAAAACTGCCTTCAGGAGCAGGAAGGCAATCCACCTTTTCAATCTGGCCTGAGGTATGCTTTCTTAAACATCCAAATAGTGAATCATACAATGAAAAAAAAATTTCTACTTTATTGCACCCACTTATTCCAGCCTACTTCCAATTCCCATTGATGCTCAGTTTTATGATTTGTTTTGTATTCTGGCCTGTTTTAGCAAGAAAAGTCATTTTTCTATTTTATTGTAATTTTATTTAAAAATAAAGATTCTTACCTAATTCATTTTATCAGGCACATAGTATAGATATGCCATAACTTATTTATCTTTTCCCCCAGTGATGAAAACTTAACTCTTCCTGTTTAACTTATTACAGATATTCACATCCTTGGCTGAATATCCTTTTGTGTACTTGAAAGTATCTTGTAGGACAGACTTATAGGAAGTGGAAATGTTGGATCAATCCGGCATTTAGAACTTTGACTCCATAAGTTTGTGTCAGCATTGTATAAATATACACACTTTGAAAATCCCTCACCTCTATACAGTATCAACTTTATTATTCCCCAATCTCAGAGGTAACTATTTGTATTTTCCATTTTTAAAAATTTGCATGTCTGTCTTTATTTTGCTTTAGGCTTTCTGATGACCTTCCTGGTAAGTATTGTGAAATTTTACTATAAATATTAGGTCACATTTAATTTTGGTCATGTGTATGTATACAATATACATCCTTACCTGCAGGTTTAAGAAGTTTTCCTTGGATATATATTTCTACAGCTTTGCTTACCATAATGCCTGATTCATAAGCACCAGGTCCGCTTTCTAAAAAAAGAAAAACAACAGAAAAGGAAAACAGGCCTGTCCAGACACATCAAATAGTGAATTTCTCTTAATAGGTGAATAGTGTTTTGCGGAAGTATTCTAGAATAGAGGTAACAAGGAGGTGTGTAGTCCTCTCTTGCCTCTTTTTTCTCTAACTACCAGGCTCACTGGAGTGTCCATGAGTTATTTTGAATGAACTGACTTGGGGGTGTGAATTATTCAGCTGGGCTTCATCTACCTTCACAACAAAATGGATGCATGCCAAATCTCTGCTTCATGACATTTGCTAAAATACTGGGGAGGCCGCTGAAGTGAAGTGGAAAGATTGTTCTTAGAACCCAAAATGGCCTTTGCATTTTAGAAGACCGAAGTTCCTGGACAAAACTCCAAAATTCTCTGAACTTCAGTTTCCCCTCTTGTGAACATGAGGATGAATAACACCTCCCCCGAGAGAGGCTTGGGGATTAAATTAGGAAGGTTTTGGGACAGAACCCAAGAAAATATTTTAAAATGTGGGCTATTGATAATTTTCATAAATAATACATTGAACTAAAACTGATTACCTGATGAATTACATTTTTTAAAGTCACTAAACATTCATCACCTATTTGCAGTTCGTGAAACAAAAGATTATCTACATGTGTTTCTATGTATTACGCATGCCTGTAGATATGCTATCTCTTCATTACTGGCTGTTTCCTGTGTAGGCATTTTACCTCCTCAACTAAATGAATGCTTTTGTCTTTCCAATGTCATGCATAGAGTATATATTGAATAAGGATTGTTCTGAGCAATTAACTTAAAATGCATGGTTTTGGCAGGGGGGGAGCAGGTAGGAACAATAATTCATTAAAAAAAAAAAGAGGAAATTGAGAATGCTGAATTCCAAGTAATACTTACTGTTAAAGTAGGGAGCAGTGAAAACATAGTTATCATTATCGAGACTCCTTTTATAGAAGCTGTCCTCATATGTTTCTGGGTTTTCTTGCCAGTTTTCTCCAGCCCTAAGGAGGAAATGGCTCATCATTTTTATTCTCTAATCTGCCTGATAACCTACTTTGCCGTGAATATTGTGAAATTTTACAGAAATGCCTACATCTCAGGTATGTCTAGGAAAGTCAGTGGTAATTGATGGTGTAAATGATACTCGTTAATAAGCAATATATCACCGTAGAATGATACTGAGAGTCAGAAAAAGCTCTTAGTTTTACTCTGCAGGTAATTATGTACAAGTCAGTTAATAGTAATAAGCCTTCCCAGGCCGCTTTACAGACTGTTCTGGAGATAAGAGATAAGATCCATTGAAGAACAGTGAAAACAATGATGCGCTATGAATGTATTGCCAATAGACTATGACCGTTATGTTCATTTAGGTTAGCTTGTGTCTAGAGGCAAAAAATCTTTTAAATTTTGCAATAAACATCCAAAATATCCAAAAGTATAGCATTTTATATTAGCTATAATCATATAGCATTTTTAAAGAAATAGGGGATTTTTTACTATTGTAAATAGGTCAGTGACTCCATTTTAATCTAAGAATCAGTTTCTCCACATAATGGCTTCCTTATCCAGTAATGTACACAACCTCAGAGTCGTCCTTTGTAATGTACTGATTTCTACAGACCTTATTTGAACTTACTCTTTGGGATAAACTCTGGTAATCCCTCCATCAGTCACAACAAACCGTGCTTTCACTCCCTTGCTAAAACAGAAGACAGAAGAAGGAAATTTTTTATTCCACTTACTCTCAGTAAGATAATAATTTAGGTGTTGACATAATAATAAATGAGCAATAATAAATAAATGAAATAAAATGAGTTCCTAAAATAAAGGAAGACAAAGTAAATATATCAATATATGTAAACTATGTTTTATTAGTGAAAATATCTGGGAAATAAAGGGAGGATTCTCTACGAAGACACTTCAGAGTAAGGAAGAATATAGCTGCATTTGGAATTAGCAGAGATGACAGAGGCAGCAGGTAGACCGTACATGTAGAGCCAAGAGTGAAAGTTAAGGGAAAGCTTGTGAAGAATGTGACAGTATTTGGTGTCATAAAAACAAAAGGCACAAGGTAAGAAGCAACAGGAAGTAAAGTTTCAAGGACCAGCTTCTTCGGACTGGTCAGCTTGTCAGTGATCTTGGAATCCATGCCGGAGAGCTTCACCTTTATCCTGAAACTGGAAGTGATGCACCTGGAGAGTAAGACTGGCAGGGGTGAGTTCTATGGAGAACAGACGAGGGGCTCTGGGGAGAGGAATCAGAAGCCCTAAGGGCAGAAAGAGCAGTTGCTATCATTTCTTAGAAATGGGAAATTAGGAACGTGGGTGTGAAGAAGACAGGGCAACATTGTTAGGAGAAATATTTAGCATTTGGTGACTGACTGGAAATGGAGTAGGGACTGTAAATGAGAACCATAATTGGATTTCTCAATTTATTGACTGGGTGTATGGTGGTGTTATTAAAAGGTCAATCAAGCATTCACTGGAAGCCCCATTCTATTACAAACACTGAAACACAAACACACCTATTTAATGTGGTTTGTTCACACTGCAGTGTATAAGCAGAGAAAGCTAAGTAAGTGTGAATGCAAGTTCTCAACAATTGCAAGATGTTTTTCTCAGGAAATTGTTATTAAAGATAAATGATCAACTCTAAATTTATGAGGCCTATTTTCCAAATATTTCTCGGGGAAAAGCTAAACTGAAATGCAGAATATATATATATATATGTATTTTATTAATAAGAACAAATACTCACATGTTTTTCTGCTTACTCCAGTAATTTTGGACAAGTTCATTTGTAAAGCCTGCATCCAGCAAGACTCTATTAATCAAATCCGTGTTACCTAACCCAGAAAAAGGATAGCCTCAATTACACCCACATAGTTTCTCCATTAAGATAATAATGAAACAAATACATTCTCTATTTGTACAAGCAACTTAGAGTGGATAATATTTCTGTGAATTACAAAATATATCCAATACTAATTTTCTGCATGTTTTTTTAATATTGTTCATCTTACCTCCTATTTTTCAGGCTATGGCCAGAATTAATAGAAAAGCCAATTCTAAATGAAAATTATTTTGTAAACTTTAAGATAAACAATGAGGAAATAGCCTTCCTCTCTCCCTTTTTTTAAAAAATAGGTTAGTATGGTGATTCTAAATGATCATAATTTAATGGACTATTTTATATATAAATATAAAACTACTTAATTTGTATAGTTTTCTGTTTGTATGTTTTGGCCAAGGAACTGAATAACTTAACACAGACCAGCACTCTCCCAAGAAGGCTTTTGGAATCTGGTGGTAATGGTGAAAGACCACAGGCTTCAGGATGTCATTTTTGGAATAACCAAAGAACATCTTAGCCCAAGTTCCTAGGTAATGGAGGGGCAGATGGCCATGACAAAGGGTCAATTAATAAACATTCTTGGAAAAATGTCACCTTTTCATCTCTCTTGGCTCCTCTGTTCCAAGCCCATGAAACTTTGAATAACCTCCAAGTATACTCTGAAACTTCACATTTTTGATAAAATTTCATTTTACTCAGGTAAGGAATATGGAGTCTTAAATATCTTATTACTACAAGAGGTGGGGAGTAGACTAGAAAACATTTTAGTTGATATTCAGTATATCTTTCACCCAATTTTAAAGGATCAGCTTAATCCATATTTTAGACTTCATTTTAGGAACTATTTTTATTTTAATTTTTTATTGTTATGTTAATCACCATATATTCCGTCATTTGTTTTTGATGTAGTGTTCCATGATTCATTGTTTGTGCATAACACCCAGTGCTGCATGCAGAATGTGCCCTCTTTAATACCCATCACCAGGCTAACCCATCCCCCCACCCCCTCCCCTCTAGAACCCTCAGTTTGTTTCTCAGAGTCCATCATCTCTCATGGTTCGTCTCCCCCTCTGACTTACTCCCCTTCATTCTTCCTCTCCTGCTATCTTCTTCTTTTTCTTTTTTCTTAAAATATGTTGCATTATTTGTTTCAGAAGTACAGATCTGTGATTCAACAGTCTTGCACAATTCACAGCGCTCACCATAGCACATACCCTCCCCAATGTCTATCACCCAGCCACCCCATCCCTCCCACCCCCGACCACTCCAGTAACACTCAGTTTGTTCCTGAGATTAAGAATTCCTCATATCAGTGAGGTCATATGATACATGTCTTTCTCTGATTGACTTATTTCACTCAGCATAACACCCTCCAGTTCCATCCACGTCGTTGCAAATGGCAAGATCTCATTCCTTTTGATGGCTGCATAATATTCCATTGTGTATATATACCACATCCTCTTTATCCATTCATCTGTCGATGGACATCTTGGCTCTTTCCACAGTTTGGCTATTGTGGACATTGCTGCTATAAACATTGGGGTGCACGTACCCCTTCGGGTCCCTACATTTGTTATCTTTGTGGTAAATACCCAGTACTGCAATTGCTGGATTGAATGGTAGCTCTAATTTCAACTGTTTGAGGAACCTCCATACTGTTTTCCAGAGGGGTTGCACCAGCTTGCATTCCCACCCACAGTGTAGGAGGGTTCCCCTTTCTCCGCATCCTCGCCAACATCTGTCGTTCCCTGACTTGTTAATTTTAGCCATTCTGACTGGTGTGAGGTGGTATCTCATGGAGGTTTTGATTTGGATTTCCCTGATGCTGAGCGATGTTGAGCCCTTTTTCATGTGCCTGTTGGCCATTGGGATGTCTTCTTCGGAAAAATGTCTGTTCATGTCTTCTGCCCATTTCTTGATTGGATTATTTGTTCTTTGGGTGTTGAGTTTGAGAAGTTCTTTATAGATTTTGGATACTAGCCCTTTATCTGATATGTCATGGAACTATTTTTATTATAGCAGAAAATGAATCACTGTGAAAAACAGTCCATTTGAAAAGTGAAAGATATAATTTACTTGCCACAAATCCTTTTAGGTCAAAGAAATGAGACCATTATTCTAATTCATAATAGAAATCAATGTTGCAAGTAATTTCATAATTGCATTACTTTAATTCCGTTGTAATTTTAAAATATGCCCGCTGCCGCATGCAATAAGTCAACAGGTTATCAGTATTGAGCTTTACCGTTTTACGCACATATAATCTCATTTTTATATTCCAAAACAATGGGGGATATGAAGAAGACAACTTATAGCAGAAACATTTAGGTAGGCTAAAAAATTGAACAGTGAGAACTGTAATTTTACTGATGGATTAAATACTTCCATAAAAGCAAAATTAGAATAGCCTGAACCCCTTGAAAAGAAACTAGATTTCAATCACTGATACTTTTAGTTCTACACATTATTTGATAGCATGAGCTAAAATATGATTGAGGAAACTATAAATTTTACAGCTATTTTTTTAAAGATTTTATTTATTAGCGTGTGAACAAGCTGGGGGGAGGAGCAGAGGGAAAGGGGAAGCAGACTCCCCGCTGGGCAGGGAGCCGGCCACTACTCGCCACTCAGGGCTCTGGGGCTTGATTTACCCATGACTGATTTTCAGAGTAGCTAATTCTAATGCTAGTAACTGAAGTGAGCGGTGCTAGGAAGTTCATTCTTCTTATGAGATAAATTTAAAATCGAGAGATGGCTTCAATTCACTTTTTATAACTGAGGATGTGCTTTAACTCTTCCTGATGGAAAATGGTTTTAAAAAAGAAAAGCACAGGGGCACCTGGGTGGCTCAGTGGGTTAAACATCTGACTTCGCCTCAGGTCATGATCCTGGGGTCCTGGGATGGAGCCTGCTTCTCCCTCTGCCCCTCCCCCCTGCTCGTGTTTTCTCTCTCTCAAATAAATAAAATCTTAAAAAAATAATAAAAGCACAGGAGAAGAAAGAGTGAGGAAGCAGGGAGGAGGAGGAGGAAAGGACATAAAAGTCAGTTACCATTACTTTTTTTTTTTCAAGTTATATTTACTAAGATAAATTGATAAAAATATGTTGTATGTTTTCCTCTATATAGCAAGAACAATGCAATGAAAAACCTTCAAAATATTGAACACTATATCTGAAACTAATGATGTACTTTAAGTTGGCTAATTGAATTTAAATAAAATAGAGGCTACAGAGTGTGTGTGTGTGTGTGTGTGTGTGTGTGTATAATCAAAATTAAGTTTCTTAAATTTGAAAAGAGCCAAGGTAAGGATACTCTATTTACATTTAAACATTTGCAGGTATCTATTACCTGGCTTTGAAAATGTGATTTTCCTTCATAAGGAAATAAAAATTCTTTAATATATAAAAGGCCAAATTGTTATATTTTATCATTAAAAATTTACAACATAAATCAAGAAGCCAGCACACCAACACACTAATCAACCGAGTTGACCATGTTGGATACAGTAATGGTGACACTAAACAATTATTACAAATCGATCTATACTTACAGGATGGGTTGTTTGGCGTTTTTCTATCAATAAACTCATTGAAATTTAAAAGAAATTCAGTGTTGTTATCTGATATTTTAAGGTCATTGCAGTAATCTCTGAAAAAAAACATTTAAGACATTAGCTATGAAAATCACAACTTTAAAAAAAGCACACAGCCATCAGAGGAAGTGAAAACACTTTCTTTTACTACCTCTATGACTTTGCAGGCTGTTTAATTTCTTATTTCCATTTCCTCCTCTCTATAATGAAACAACACTTTGACAATAAGGAGTGAGTAGTGTGGATAATATATATTAAGAACCTACCCTCTGGGCAACAGGTGCTCAATAAATGTTAGCTTTTGTTCTTAATGCACTATTTTCATTTTATGTTGGCGTTTCCATGTAGAAATTAACAGAGAAAATTTAAAATACTCACTACATACCAAGAATAAACGCATTCTATGGTAACATTTTTATGAGCAATTACTGTTTTAAAAAAATAACCTAGTGAAAAAAGTGGCACTGATCTACCTACTTGCAAATCTCTTTAATACCTGGCTTAAGTATGCCTCTACATTCAATCAACTGCAAGATTCTATTTGGGCACATGAAAAAAATGTGTTCTCCTAAAGATATGCAGCTGGAAAAGACAAGTTTTCTATACGCTTCTCCAGTGTTGTAGCTATTCCTCTTCCTTTTTTTAATAACATACCAAAACTTGATTACTAGTAATTTCTCGGTAGTTATAATACGGAATTTGAAACAATGAACTTTTTGTACTGTTACACTAAAATTCAATGCATTATCTTACACTAAATCAATCTGATTTGTAACATCATGAATTGGTTATTTGGAAAATTTGCAGATCTGCCAAATGATGACACATTTCATTATAAGATTGAAAAATCATAATCATTAATATCATCACACTAGTCTCACCAGATAACTACTGGGAAACACTAAATACAAATTCGCCCCCAATTCTGATTTTGTGTGAAAGCACAGATTTTGTCATGAGCAAAAAACCCTGTTGTTTTCTTCAAAGTAGAAGCCTTACTTGATTTTTGAGAAAATGTTTATCAAATACCTAAGTCATTCTGTCAAAGAAAATTCTATTTCCTGAAAAAAGCACAAAGGGCACCTATTTCAGCTCCAAATTCAATCCCACAAGTGCTTTTCTTTGAGACAGCCGAGTTACTCTGGTATGCAGCAGAACTCCCATCTTCTCACTGAATATTAAAAGACATGTACTTGAGGGTAAAGCTTCAATGAAACTAGTAATTTTTACTGCTCGCATCAAGGATATTTTAAAGTGAGACTGGCTTTTCCCCTGGCAAGAAAGATTACAATAGCTACCAGGAGCCTTTAGTGTTACTGCCTGGATTCCTGCTAAGGTATCAGCTCCTCACAGCTTTTCTACTGTCCCTGCCAAGGTCGACATGAAGAAAATAAAAACATTTACTGCTGTTTTAGGAAAACAGCTTTGACCTGGTCAGTTCTCTGAAAGGGCCTCTGGAACCCATGGGTTTTGAGACCCCGACTTTGAGAACTGCTAACCTAAGTGTTTTGGAAATTGAGAATAAACAGAAAACAATATAAATGTAAGGTTGTCATTATGCTAACTAGGTTAATGCAACAGATGGGATAATCAAATATTGCAGACAGACGTGCAATTGTGTAGTGAACATTTTCAGATGCAAGGCCATCACCTAAAAAGAAAGCCTCAGAGAGTAAAGAGAAAGAGAATGTCAGAACTTCAAAAACAAACCAACAACAACAACAACAAAACCCACAAAACTTCTCAGTTTGTAGAAAAATTTAGTTTTGAGGGTTTAGAAAGGTCGCATGATTTTCACTCATTCATTACTGACAGAGTTAAAATGGACTTCTTCCCACAATTAGCATTTAACTACAGGCTATCACATACTGTTCCTTTCTCCTTCTAACTCATCTTTGAAATGTCTTTTTCATTTCGGAGAAATAGCAAAATTACTCCATTTCTTAGACCTTTCATCCCTTTGCATACCTTTTAGAGGTAGAAACAATGCTCTATACATTTATATTTTACTCAGAAGTACTGTATATTCTTCTGAGATCTTGAAATAGCAAGGAAATTTCCTAATCTGTGAAATGGGATACTACTACTAATTTACTACAGAGTTCTCTTGAGCAATAAAAATCATCATTCATGTAAAAGATTTAATACATGTTAGTTGAATTCACTGGCTTGTCCCACAAGTTGTAACATTTCCCTTCTCTAGTATTTACTCCTTCCCTAAACACATGGGCAAATTCTACTCTTCCAGTCAGACCACAAAAATGGTTCATATGTTAATCCTTGCTGAACTCAATAGTCATGGCTTACAAACTGGGAACTGGAATTCAGATTTACATTTATCCTCTCTGTGAGTACTGGGACTTCTACCCTATTTTTCCACACTGTCTAACAGTAAAGCTCAGAAAGCCAGTTTGCTATTCAATAATTGGGAGAGACGAATGAAGTTGCCTAGAGAAAAACACAGATCTGAGATGGAAGGAGAGTCTTATCAATCTATCACATCTAATGTCAATCTCTTCTTAGACTGTTAATGAATCAACATGTTAACATTCGGTGGGATCTTGTTCTGCCTCTAATATTCTTTCTAGCTGAAACTGGTTTTAGCAGTTTTAAGATGCTCAGTTACTTTTATTGGAAAAAGTGGTAAGATTGTAGGTATTTTTAATAATGGGTTTTAAAATATTCTTTACCTATTTATAGATTCTACAGACACCATATGTATTTATTCAGCACCTACTGTGTGCAAGGCAATGGATGGGATGTTGGGTATTGAATGGTGAGTCAAACAGGTTGAGATGTCGCTTTACTGGGGAAAGTAAATGACATAAAATGGACCGGTGCTCTAGTCGGGGAAATACAGTATTCTATGAAGCCATCAGCAAGGATGTCTAATGCAGTGAAAATGGGAAGGAAATTCCTAGATCAAGGAGCTTTGAAGTTGGGGTATGGGACAGAGTGGGCTGTGTCTGAGTACAGTCCAAAATAGAAGAGAAAATTAGTGGATCGAAAGAGTTAAGGGCGGGGGGGAACCCAGCACACATAGGAACCAAGAGAAGTTTAATGTGTTTGGAATTTAGAGCAGAGGTTGGCAAACTTTTTGTTCCAGGGCCAGATAATAAATGATTCAGACTCTATGGGCTATAAGGTCTATGCCACAACTCATCAACTCTGCCTTTGTAGTGAAAGCAGCCACAGACAATACATCGCCAAACGAGTACGGCTGTGTTCTAATAAAGCTCTGTATGAAAAAGGCAGGCTGCAGGCTATAATTTGCTGGCCCTGGATTTAAAGTATAAGGACCACACTGTAAACTGGGACCCAGTAAGGGCAGTGGCCATCTTGTGGATTTGGAAGGCATCGCCTCAAACTATCGACAACGAATAGATGGGTGGTGTGTCTGTAGACACAGAGTAACAAGAGGCCCTAAGCTACACCCTCATGTAAGCCAACTGCAGAAGAAAAGAAAATCATGAAAGGGATTGAATGTGCAACCAAAGGAGGGAGGAAGAAAACCCAAACAGTGTGTCACCAAGGAAGAGGAGGCAAAGAATTCTCCAGGAGAGTGGGATCAGCAGTATCAAACAATGAAGGAAATTCAAGCAGGAGAAGCCGCTGAGGGGCAAGGTCACTCCTGAAGCCAAGAATATGCTTTGTTAGCAGAGTTTGGTCAAAAAGATACATCTATTCCCTAGTTTCAAGAACTACCAAAAATTCAGACATCTTTATGCTGAAAAAAAATTGGTCTGAGTTACTCTTTAATTTTGTGAGCTGTCTTTGGGTTCTTACAGTAATTTCTTTAAGAAGTATAAAATGTGAGAAATGAATAATACACCATTCTGAATCTTTTCAAGAGTTTAGCCTAGATTACTAGAATTATATTAATTTGATATTATTATATGTGTCTGTGACAGACTATAAATTAAGAACCAAGAAACGAAGAAAAACAAAGCTGGAGGCATCACAATTCTGAACTTCAAGTTACATTACAAAGCTGTAGTAATCAAAACAGTATGGTACTGGCAAAAAGAAAAACCAGACACATAGATCAACAGAACAGAAAACCCAGAAATGAACCCATGATTATATGGTCAATTAATCTTTGACAGAGCAGGAAAGAATATCCAGTGGGGAAAAAATGGTCTCTTCAACAAATGGGAGTTGGGAAAACTGAATAGCAACGTGCAAAAGAATGAAACTGGACCACTTTCTTACACTAGACCCAACAATAAATTCAAAATGGATGTAAGACCTAAATGTGAGACTTGAAACCATGTCTCCTGAGGCAAGGGAAACAAAATAAAAAATAAACTATCGGGACTTCATCAAAATAAAAAGCTTCTGCACAGTGAAGGAAAGAAGCACTCAACAAAACTAATAGGCAACCTATGGAATGGGAGATGATATTTGCAAATGACCTATCCAATACAGGGCTAGTATCCAAAATATATAAAGACTTATAAAACTCAACACCCCAAAATGAATAATCCAATTAAAAAATGGGCAGAAGACACGAGTAGACAGTTTTTCCAAAGAAGACATACAGATGGCCAAAAGACACATGGATAAATGCTCAAAATCAATTATCAGAGAAATGTTAATCAAAACTACAATGAGACATCACCTCATACCTGACAGAACGGTCAAAATCAAAAACACGAGAAAGAACAAGTGTTGGCAAGGATGTGGAGAAAGGGGAACCCTCTTGCACTGTTGGTGGGAATGCAAACTGGTGCAGCCACTCTGGAAAACAGTATGGGGGTTCTTGAAAAACTTAAAAATATAGCTACCTTACAATACAGCGATCTCACTACTGGGTGTTTACCCAAAGAATACAAAAATACTAATTCAAAGAGACACACACACACCCTGATGTTTATAGCAGCATTATCCGTAACAGCCCAATTATGAAAACAGCCCAAGCATCCACTGACTGATGAATGGATAAAGATGTGGTATATACACACACGATAGAATATTACTCAGCCATAAAAAAGAATGAAATCTTGCCCTTTGCAACAACATGGATGGAGCTAGGGGGTAGTAGGATGCTAAGCAAAATAAGTCTATTAGAGAAAGACAAATACTATATAATTTCACTCGTATGTGGAATTTAAGAAACAAACAAAGGGGGGAAGAAAAAAGTGAGAGAGGCAAATCAAGAAACAGAGTCTTAACTACAGACAACAAAATGATGGTTACCAGAGGGGAGGTGGGTGTGGGGATGGGTGAAATAGGTGATGGGGATTAAGGAGGGCGCTTGTGATGAGCACCAGGCCTTGTACGGAAGTGGTGAAACACTATACTGTACACCTGAACCTAATATTACACGGTATACTAGCTGGAATTTAAATAAAAACTTATAAAAAAAAAAAAAAGAACTAAGAAAAAAATAAAAATAAAGAACACTCTTGATTACTGAGTATCAAATAGTTACACAAAAATAGAGGTAGGGAGCAAGAGATATATTAGGGTTAGGGAAGGGGGATTATATGAGAAATAAAATTGGGGAAGAGAAAAAATATTAATCTTAAAAATTATATGAGAAAATGTCACTATATTAAGATGCTTTCCCAGAACAGTTAGAACATTAAAAATAAATAAATCAATTATGATGTTCAGACATTCTAGCCTTATGTCTACACATACACATATATCTGTAGATATCTCAGTATATCCCCCTGTATGTGTATATATATATATATACACACACATACATATAGACTATGTTTGCGTCTGTGTACTCACAAATGCACATACCCAATTCTTCACTAGTGATGGATACCACTGTTATTTCCAATAAGAGCAAGGTCTACATCTGTCTTATTCACTATTATCTCCCTGGAGTCAGAACATCGCTTGGCCTAGGGTAGTTGCTTACTGAGTGAATGAATGAATAGAATATGGTTTCAGCTTTAAAGTTACTGCTCCCTTTGGTTCCATAATTTGGCATGGGATTAACTCAGAGAACTGTTGACTGAAGGCTTACCTTTCCGTAAAAGCTATAAAAAAAATAAATAAATAAAACAAAACCAACCTTGGTGCTATGAATGTGTAGCCAGATTCTTCAAAATTATCCGGCTTCAGTGTTTCAGAATCTGCAAAGATAATGTTACAGGATTAGATAAGCCATCCAGAGGACGCATCCTGGGTTTCTATGACGATATGAAGGCATTAGAATGATAACCTAGTAAGAAAAAAATCAAAAGAGTACTTATATCCTATAAGGTCCTTAATAGTGCATAACAGAATTATAAAATCCATTTTAATTTCATAACAAAAATTAGACCAGTTCTATCAGAATAATGCTGTCTTAGAAGTTTCCCATTTACTAACCCTACCATAACCAAGGTATCTTTTGTATCAATGTTGCATCAGAGTGATTTCATTTAAAACTTCAACATAAAATTTTTATCAATATTATGGTAAAGAAAATGATTTTAATAAACTCATCAATGCCTTTAGTTAATTAGTAACATTCTTCATATTAGGTGTGAATTAATAGGTGGAAGGATAAAAGCACATGAGTATTTAAGCCTCAGAAAAAACCTAAATGTGAAATACATTGCATATGAAAACACAAGCATATTCTTTCCCCCATTTTTGCTGCTAAGGTTTGAGTGATCATGGAGGAAAATCTAGCAGATGAGAAGCACAGAGGATAATATCCAATAGGAATGGAAATATCAGTGGAAATGTCAAGTGCACTAAACAGAAAGAAATTGAGCAACAAGAAAATACTTGCCCTTCATTTTGCCCTTTTTGGCTGTGAAAATCCATCAGAAAGAGAAAGCAGGGAAACAAAAAAAAGAGGGTAAAGCAAAGGGGGTCACAAACAATATTTTATTCAATGACTTTCTTGAATAAAAATATTGTGCATAGATCAAAGGTATATTTATGTACAGCTGTAGTCTGGAAAAAAAAAAAAAGACATCTTTTTGAAGACTGGAAGGTATGTCCTGTCCGTTACTACTAGAAAACCCTCACTGTACTGTGGTGATTTCAAGGGTCTATTTTGCAAAGTGTTTAACGCAGGTGCAATGGTGACAATGTTAGCCTATATTCAGAAGCATTTACCAACCATCAAAGACCAACTAGCCATCCCCTCATTTATCAAGTGAAGAACTAGATCATGCACAGTTGCTGGTTGTTAAAAAGACCATCATATCTATTAAGTGAAAGCATAAATATAAAAGCCTAAATTTAGCACAACGAGAACAAGGATTGCAGGGAGAAAAAAGAACTGATGGGAATGAAAGAAATTATAGTTTACCTAAAGTCAGATGTAAAAGGTAAATACACACACATGCGTGCTTTTTTTTTTTCTACTTTATCATAACAAAAAATTTAGGTTCTTAGTAATAGCTGATGTATTACAAAGGATATGATGGTCATTTTACTTTACTAAATCTAGTCACCCAAAACAAAGATCACTAATGACTTAAAATACACACTAATGTTAATAATTACTCCACATTCCAAATGATGCTTTTAAAAAAAGAATCCATTTGAGTTACTGAAGACGTTATTAATTTGGATTATGAGAAGGAAGTTAATTGCCAAACAAAGCCAAAGACCAATGCAATTTAACTTATTCAAACAAAGTAGAAGATGTGGAGCACGATATTATTCTTGCCAAATGCAAAAAAAAAAAAAAAGAAAGGAAAAGAAAAAGAAAAGTTAAAGCCTTATTAGCACAGCGCCATGAGTAGAGACCATGTGAAACATTTTGCACCAGCTAGCAGACCCTTAAAATGATAGCAACAGAGAGCACAGCACTGCAATGATTCTATGAGCACAAAGCGAGGCAGGGTAGGGTGGTGGGGATGCCAGTGAGACTGGGTACCTGCTCATATTCTATCCACGTAGAATATTTCTTGTTCCTTGCATGTTTGGAATGGGTTAGAATCATTGCTGCAGATTTGGTAGTAACACCTACTAAAATGTATAGGCCTTGGGCATTCTAAAATCTAGACAAATTTATACATCTGATACTAAGAGATAAATAGACTCTGGGGTCGCTTTCATAGTACTTACATCTGGCCTGAGTTATTGTCTCTTCTATTTTGGCTTTTATATAGTAAAAACTGTAGGTTGGTAATACCAAGGCCAAACTGCAATAGAAACAAGAGAAGCATAAACACAAACAACTTAAAAAAAAAAAAAAAGACACATCCAGTTAATGGAAAATCTAAGGATCTTCCTCGTGGGAAAGAAGAGACGTATTACTGTGACAGGAAAATGCATTCAGCAAATAAAGTACTTTATTCGGTCTTGCGATCCAGAATCTTCCAGTTCTCTACGTTGTAGGGAATCAGAAGACACACAAGGAAAATAAGCTACTAAATGTGCCCATGAATTAGCTGAGAAAGAAATGTCATGTGTACTCTATTTCCCGGGAAGTGTACTGAAATACTTTGAGTGTTGAAAAGACAGAGAATATTACGATTCTGTTTAAAGAAAATAAATACTATACTAATTGGATACCCCTCCTTCATGAATTACACATCATGTTCAAGTACTCTGCAGCAAATGTACACTATTTAAAAAGTACAGATGTAAAGTATCATTATTTTTATGACAGTGCATAAAATCATCTGAAAAATACCTCCTTTGAGGGGTTAAATACCTCCTATCTGAAGACTTTAGTTTTGAGGCAAATTCCCTCGTGTCTGCTGCTAAGAAAATTCAGATGCACTAAGACAGACTGTCTGCTCATCCTATTGGTTCTCATAGCATAAAGCAGTTTGGAGTATTTGAATATTATGCAGTTTGAAATAACACAACTGCTTATATGTAATTCTTCCACCCTTGAGATCGCTAATATATTTATAGTGTAGGACATAACTATTCCATATCCACATTTACGCTTGCAAATGACCTTCGCTATGCTTTAGTACCGACGGAAACTTACAAACTAATGGGTACAAAAAATGAGGGCAGAAGAAGATTCCCAGGGAACTAAGTATTTTCAAAAAGTGACACTTGATTAATGTGACCAAATGAGTCATTCGGCACTCATTTTTAATATTTAATCGGAAATTTCCCAATGCACAGTCAAAGGTGTGTGTTTCTAGGCTTCTGAGTATTTCTGCATATTTGCAGATCTTCTTTTAAATCACTCAAGTTTCATAGGCTTTTGAGAAGGGCACCCAAACTATAATCTCATTATTTACTTTTTTTTTAATTGGAAAATACAGAACAGGGGGAAAAAAAATAAAATTCCAGGTTTTCCTTCTCATGACTATATATGTTAAAAATTCACTCTACAAAGGGAAAAAAAAGCAAGGGTTGATTTCCTACAATTTAATTACGCAGTCAAGATAGCAAAATGAGTGGATGCTTGTTACCTCCAATTCCTACATCTTTCTCCTTCATTAAATAATTCATAGACTGTCCTTATGGGAAAAGGTCAGAGAAATAAAATGTTATGTAGATTTAATGAAAATCTCTTCGTTCATTTTATACGTAACTTCCTTTAAGTGGAGGCAGAGATTAAAATTAAAATAAGCACTGCAATTAGTCTGAAAGCAAAATGACCTTTCATGATTCACTTGCCATTTATAAAACGTAGAGTAGAATTACTGAGCATTTGAAGATTGTCTCCTACAAATTCCTCTCAAGGGAAATTAGGACATTTTTATTGCTCCATCAGCATTTATTGCTAAGAGAAACTTCTAATTAAACCCGATAACGTTGTATCATGTGGCTGCTAGAGTGTCATTCTCTAAACTTGGGTTACATCTCACGTACCATAAAAATAGTGTTGGAACGCATGAGGAACACAATGGAAGTTTTAAAATTGACATATCAAATATACATTTTATTGGCCTGCATGTCTCAGGTTGTTATTAAGAGCTATACTTCATTTTATAGAAAAATACAGTCACACTTAATTTACTTCCTTCTCAAGGCAATGGTTCTTTCTTCAACTTTTAGCAGATAAGATCTTTCCCAACATTTTGAGTCAATGATGTTGTCATATGCAGTGTTTGCCATCTCTCTCCATATAAAACCAACGGACCAAGGCTGCTTTATTTTCTCCTAGGGATTAAAGCCTAAGAAAGCCAGCGGGCACCAGGTGGACGGAAGAGACCATGCAATGTTTTTGTGACTCACATACACATGGGTAACTTAGTTAAATGGGATATAATATCCTTTTCAACTCAATCATGTCTCTATAAAATGAAATTCTTCCTGAAAAAAAAGAGCAGTTTATAAACATAATTAATTACTATAATTCAACTGTGATACCTGAATTACATCAAGGCTTACAAAGACAGAAATCACTAAATGAAATGTGGAACTTTGGTCATTAAGTCAAAACACGCCATTTCTTTTTCTTCTTCAACATAGATGTAATATTTTGCTCTACACTGTTATTTGTGGATTTATTTGTACAGTGATTCAGGGAACTACTTATAATGAAAACAGACTGAATCTGGCCCTAAGTTGTACATTTGGGTAGGGAATATGTGAGGAAAACATGCCGAAGTGGGGAAGTTGGGGCTGTTCAGAGACCAGTGACTATTTGGGGAGGGAGGGGAGACACATGACAGGCACACTGGCTGGGAGAGAAATGTGAGATGAGAATATGTGACTTGGAATCCCAACTTAACTCGGAGGAAAATGGGAACAGAATGAAGGTTTATGAACAAGGAGTGACACACTCAGAACGGGGGTATTAATCTGGCCACATTTGGTCCCATCACCGGGTGTGTGAGGGAAAGGGGTCAAATGTAGGGGACATTTGTGAAACTTTTAGAACATTTTTAAGCAAGGTATGGTGACAATTAAAAACTATGACTGCCATTATTGTTGACTCATTGTCAGGATTGAAGGGATCCAGTTTTGTCTACTTTAGAATTTGTTCATCTAAGAAAAAAGGTAAGGAACACTTTCCCACACAGTGAAGAGAAGATAGACTGAGGGTTCAAGTACCAAAAAACTCATCTATTGTCAATGCTATTTCAGTGCGGGCCATAGACCTGGCTCATCTGCAAACTCTCTATTACCAGCTCAGAACCAGTTAAATAGAGAAATTTGAGACCAAGCATTTAGAAAAATTTTCGATAATTTGGCAGACTAATTCTAAAGCTGTGAAATCTAATAATAAAAATTTTAAGCTTGCATTTTAAAATCTTTTTTAAGGGTGATTTAGTAAATAATTTTTGTTTTGTGTAAGTGTGGGTATGTCAAAAATAGTATGAGAAATAGTGATCTATATGAATGTGCGAGTGATTGACAGTGAGCCAGAAAATGAAATCTTATAGGAATGAGAGGAAGATGATGTAAGATTCAGAGATGGGGATTTTAGAGAAGAGGAAGAGAGAATGAGTAACAAGAAGGAAATATTCCTATCAACCTCAGTATTATGAGCATGGGGGACGTAGGACCGCAGGGAAAGCTACTCAGAAGAGTTAGACCAAGAAAGCGAAGGAAATGCTCAGCGAGTGAAGAATGGAGACTTTTCAAGGCACTATAGGGTATTAGTCCGTCCAGCTTTCCAAGGCCCTGCCCATTGGTGTGCTCAGGATATCACAGACTTGCCACTCATGGGGGAAAATTGTGTCAACTGAGCATTTTATATCAGATCATATTACGATGTGACAAGTGTTAAGTTAATCTGCTACCTAAATATAAATAATGTAAACTGACAATTTAAATGAGGAAATTACTGGAAGTGATGACTACAAACTTTAGGGGGTTTGGTCAACATTTACTATTGCTAACATACGTATGCAAAATGATCAAATGGACTTACATCACACAGATTTTCATTTCTAAATTTTATATTCCTAGTTTTCCATCTTTCCCATTTTGAAAATCAGAGTGATAATTTTAGTACATTTTCACAATGGAAAGAATAACTTTTCTGTTTTAATTACAATGAAAACAGTTTCTGAAAATGCAAGGACTTAATATTTATCTACTGCAAAAACTACTAGAAATAGGCGAAAGACACTCAACAGAATACTCTTGTATACAATACACATTTAAATCTAGTTACCTGTAATCTGTGCCATTCACAGGAGTCCATGTGTATGTCCTGTTTCCTTTGTCAATGTACCTCTACAAAAAAAGTTTGATATGGTTGTTATCATCTTATGAAATCTATGTGAATTTATATGAAAAGCTGAACCCTAAAATCTGTTTATAAATTCTGTGGTCATTCAATACCCTCCTTCACAAATGTCTGATCTATTCTACATTTATTTGTTCTGTTATGGGTGGGATTTGTGTGCGTGTGTATCTGTGTGAGTAAAGCAAAATTTTAGGACAAAAATAAATAGCTGCATCATGACTTTTGAAGACTTTCAAGTGCAAAATCATTTTCTAAAAAATAAATTTTAATAATAACACAGGACCAGGATATATTAGATAAGCCTCAGATATTTCCACATACTAGAGTGTGTTTATGAGAAATTGGCAATATCAGGACGTCAACACACTGTTTCTAGATCCAAATGTATGGTTAGCATATTACTGTTCTTATTAACCCACTGTTACAGCATTTGTCACAAGAGACTAATTACTTGGTACCACTGGAGGTCAGAAAAACAACTAAATCCACCAGGGAAAGGAAGCACAGAGCTCAATACCTTGATGAAAACAGAATCCTTCATATGTCACTACTAAATACTAGTAAATAAATTATCATTCTTCTTCCATTAGGTATAGTCATGGCATATATGCATCTTCACAATTTTTTAGTTCACTCCAGATTTATCATCCTCACAGAACAATAATTTTCACTGAAATGTTACTTCGTTTTAGGCAGTACACTAACCACTTTATAATCATTGTTTAATTTAATCAACTCCTGGACAAAATACATTCTTTACTGATGAAATAAAAATACATAAATCTTCTGAAAAATTTAAGTTGGCAGGATGAAGGAAAATGTATGATGCCAAATTCATTTTATAACAACCATACATGTTGCCTTATATGTCAAATACTCCTCTGGTTTACTCAACGTGTGTGGAGGATGGAGGGAGGGAGAACAGGAATTGGTAAGGAGATTTTTGCACTAGTAAAATTCTTAAAAAAGAAATACTGTTCATGTATCTTATACCACTCATAAAAAAACGGCAAATTAGTGTTGTTCAGCAAGTTAAAAAATAGTATATCAGATTAAGAAAATAAACATACAAGATAATGTTTTCTTTCAATATTATTAATAAGAAAAGTCTACAGGGGGTTAGATTATTAAGAAAAGTCTACATATTGGTTAGAAGAATTTACAGCAAACTGAAGGAGGAAAACATCAATGTGACTTAATACAAACAAAATTAATTTATAAGTTGAGGAAAGAATGTGTAGGTCAAAGAGTTCTTGGCAGAACAACATGGAAAAGTTGGTAGAGCTGCTGAATGGTTTACATCTTTCCTCAAGGAGTGAGCGGGTAAAGAGCATGGCTAAAATCTAAGTAAAGAGAACTGAAGTTTCAACAATAGACTGAAATTGACACACACACACCCCCACCCCTCCTCCTGTCTTCTGGTAATGGGAACTCCTAATGATATTACATGAGAAAAGCCAAGTGCTAATGAAGGATCCTATTTGGAGCCTAGCTCCATCTTAGAAAAAGATCTGCTGAGGAATTCAAAAGAAATGTATACATTTAAAAAGCATGGCACTGTGAGAGAAAGGGTATAAGTTATATAAAAACATTTAAAATTTCCAGGCTCCAAAGCCTCTGGATTCCATGTATTTTTCAAACACTCAAATATATGAATGTCTGTCTATTTACTCCACATGCGACTGATAATGGATAGACACGCTGCTCGTATACAGAGGTCTTCCTCAATATAAAATATGTTTATTATATATTTGTACCAACAATTTATGGGTATAATTGTGTTACCCCTTAATTTCAGATTTAAATGCAAGGAATTATAACAATGTACATAAATAGTGAAGGAAGATAAGCTAAACAAAAGTAAACAAACAACCAAAAAAACCCAAACCAATATATGAAACTCAACAATTAGAACATGTGCATGCACAAATTTAACACATATAACTATTAAATATTAACTTCAATTCTGCATGATTGAAATGGCCTAAAAGAACATGCCACAACATTAAATTGGGTGCTCTATTTTCTATGATGATAAAAAATGGAGACATAAAATATAATTTTCAAGAACATCTGTTAATAATGTAAAACATCAAGAAACCTAAAGCAAAATGTTTTACAAAAATTAAAGAGTTACAAATATATTAAAAATACCCTTCAGCAAAGAAGGCCTTAAAAACATATGTTTACTTGAGACATCTGTTTTACAAACACTGCTTTAATAGGAAAGACAAACTACCAATATCATTACTGATCTATACATTGTATTTAAGAGTAAGCTTGACTTAATTCTTACCTCATCTTGAGATTTAACCAGAGTTCTAAATGTTTTTTCTCCATTCTCTCCGTTGATCATTTTATTTCGAATCTACAGGAAGATGCAAAAAGTGATTTGTTTCAAGTATTCAACTGACTACCAAAGGATGATTATTAAAGTACTGGGTTTGCGAGGTTTATAGCTTGCAAAGGTTATAGCTACTTTAGAACAGACTGAATAAAAATAGCATGGTTGTACCAGTGGTTGTAGTTGTTCTTTGGTAATATTCTTTTAAAAGTTACCACATTATAGTCATTTTAACATGTTTTAAAATAATAAAGGTATCCTTAATTAAGTATCTTCACCTAGTCATTAATTTTTGAAATATAATTAATGAAAGAGTGGTCAATTACTTGATGAGACTGATTGAAAGGAAACTGAACCATAATAGGTTATATTACAGTCACTCAGCGGCATGAGGGTCCAAAGACTGAGCTCGGCAACATTACACGATCCTGCTCTATCATTTCAAAGCAATTTATAACAAACATTC